>NW_010428875.1:0-572 GCF_000710305.1 Buceros rhinoceros silvestris | reverse complement strand
GGAAAGTAAAACTGTGGCAGTTCAAAGATGGGCTGGGCCATGTGGCGCAGGAAAAGAGAACCACGGCAAATACAAACCCGGGGCGCCATGTGGGGAGACCCAAACCCAACACGATTTTACTAGTCTATCGTGGATTGAGGCAGAAGCAAAGGCAAACCCGGTGGCCAAAAGCGTAGCAAGCAGGGAAACGGGGTTCTGGTCCCACACGGCAAGCAGCTCAGCGGGCAGAAATCTCCAGTGAGCGGCGGCGAGGGAGGTTTTCCCAGCTGGTCCCAGCGGCAGCGGCTTTCGGTCGTGGATTGAAGCAGAAACAAAGGCACACCTGGCGGCAAAAAAAATGTAGCAAGCAGGGAAACGGCTCCATGAGCGTGTGGGCAGTCTGGTCCCGCAGCGGCAGCACCTTTGCCGAAGAAGCGGCGACGGCTCTGAAAAGCGATGAGAAACGGCAGCCGGCTTTTCTCAAAAGCGGCGCGGCAGCGTCTCTGGCACGGCGGGAGTGGCAAAAACAGCACAGCGGCTCCGGGGATGGCTCCAGTGGCAACGTGCAGCGGCGAAAGGCGGCGCGGCGCTCG
>NW_010428874.1:9093-11639 GCF_000710305.1 Buceros rhinoceros silvestris | reverse complement strand
TGCGAGGTGCGGGCTCCTGCGGAGGCGGGGGGGTGGCAGTGCTGCTGTTCCCCCCAGACCCGGTGGCTTTATGGGGTGTCAACACTTGGAAGTGAATCTGACCCCGTGGGAGCTACGTGGGCTCTACTCCCCCCCTCAGACTGATCCTGCCCAGCCCACCCGCTCCACGGCCCTGTTGGGGACAGGGGACAGGTCTGGCTGCAGTGTGGGGATGTCCCTGCACCCATTGTATGGGGAGGGCCTGATCCTGTCCCCCTTTGGGGTGGGGGTCCAGCCTGGTGTGGTGCTGTGTCTATGGGGAGGGGGATACCTGCGAGTGTCTGCTACCAGAGCTCTAAAAATACCCTGGGGGAGGAGGAGGAGGAGGAGGAGGGCGGCTCTGTGCTGGGACTATGTTTAGCTGCCACATCCCTGGTGGTCAGGCTGAAACCACTGACCCTCGCACCCCTGTGTGGGGACAGTTGTGGGGACACCACTCCCAGCAGCCCAGAGTTTCCTTATGGAGGGGTTTTCTGGGAAGCTCCTGATCCCAGCCAGGAGCTGTGTCCCTGTGCTGGGACGATCCAGTGGGGTTTGGGGTTTTTCTATGGGTGTGTCGCTGCGGAGGGGCAGGCGTCCCCCAGAGACCAGCCCAGTGTCCCCTTGGGGTGCCCTCCCCAGTGCTGCCTGGTGCCAGCAAGAGGAAAGTGGAGGACACGGGCTGCCTCAGCGTGGCACCCCCATGCCTCTCCAGCTCCTCAAAAGCCCCTGGGGGCCTCTCCCCGCTCTAGGAAGGGGCTCTGGATCTGCTCAAGTCCCTCACCAGCTACACCATGACCATCCAGCTGCTCCAGGTGAGGGGGATATGGGCAGGGGGCAGCAGTTGCTGGTGGGGGGACACCCCGTGGGGTGGCTCGTTCTGTCCCCCCCACGTCAACTAGCACATCCCTAAGGACACATCCCTGCCGTGCGTCCCCAGACCACGCGCATCGGGGTGGCCGTCAACTCTGTGCGGAAACACTGCTCGGACGAAGAGGTGGTGGCCTCGGCCAAAATCCTCATCAAGAACTGGAAGCGGCTGCTGGGTGAGTGATGGTGAGGAGAAGCAGGAGCCCACCCCTCCAAGCCCCAACCCTTCCTGGGGCCATCCTGCTTCCCCCCAAACCCCTGGTGCTCTCTGGGGTGGGATCGGTCCCGCACTGGGACGTGCTGCGTTGCCACCACCGTAACCCAGTTCTGCCAGGTGATGCCTGGAATCACCAAGGACTCATTTTCACCCTTGGGTGGAGTGGCGTAAATCAGTGTGTGCCCTCTCCGAGGGCTGAGCATACCCCCAGCCATCTCCCCACCCCAGGATGCAGCATCCAGGTGCCCTGCACTGTTTTGGCCCAAGCCTGTGACACCTGAATCCTTCCTCCAGAGTCCTCCACTCCCAAGAAGGAGAAGGATGCGGATGGGAAGAAGGAGAAGGACATGGATGGGGAGAAGAAGAACGAGAAGGGGCTGGATCTTCCCAGCTGCCCCCCTGAAGGGGTGAAGCACCCCAAGAGCCTGACTGAGAAGCACAAGGAGAGACACAAGGAGAGGTGGGGGCACCAGCTGTGTGGCCAAGACATCAGTGGGGCCGGATAGAGCCCACCTTCTGCTCGCTCCTGACGAGTTCTTTGGTTCATCCCTCTCTGCCAGAGCCGAAGGGCAGCCCCGGGGCAGCTTTTAGAGGGGAAGGAGAACCAGTGTTTTATCTTATCACTTCTTTAATGTTATTCATCCCCCGGGCAAGGGCTGTTGGGAGGGTGCTCGACTGACCCTGCCCTGCTCTCTCTGTCCCCAGGAAGCCCAGCAAGTCCGGCTCTTGTGCCACCACCCCCCAGGGCCACCCTGCCGACTCCATCCCAGAGAGGTACCAGCCACAGGACACCCTGACCTTGCACCAGGGGCGGCTTTGCTGGCAGCCTGGGTGTTGGTGGGGCTTGGGGGTGATTTGGCTGGGGCTGGGGTGTGCGGTTGGGCAGGCGAGATCCAGCTCACCACACCACTGGGGAATGCTGGAGACAGGCTCACTGTGACCATCCCTCCCTTCCTTCGGGCTTCTGCGGTGAAGAGACTCCAACAATGGCCGGAGCCCCACTGCGTCCTCAAAGAAATCACCTCCGGAGGGCAAGAAAGAGAGGTGGGTGTCTGGGCTGTGTGGGGATGGGAGAGGTCAGACTCTAGACCCTCACTGGGCTGTGGTTGGGCATCTGGACCTACTGCCTGGTCCCTATCGCTGCCCTCTGACGTAAGGCTCATCCTGCCAGGAGGGACTCTGCTGACTCGAGGTCCTCCACCACCTCGGCTGTCTCCCTCCCTTCCTCCCCACAGAAGAGACCGTCAGGGGAGAGGTAAGGAGGGGGTGTCCCCGGGCAGCCTGGGGATGCTTTGGGGATCCCCTTTGGGGACACTCTGACCATGGGACCCACGTCTGGGATAGATGGAGACAGCTGGGAGCCCTGATCCCGCCACAGGCACCAGGGCTTTGAGGAGCAAATCCTGCCCTGGGGAGACTCCTGTTGGCTTCCAAGCACAGG
>NW_010428874.1:7258-8988 GCF_000710305.1 Buceros rhinoceros silvestris | reverse complement strand
GGTTTCCAAGCACTGGCATTGAGTGGTGCCGGAGGTCCTGCCACCAGCCCCTACCAGCTGTCCTGACTTCCCTGTCTCTGGTGTCACCCCCACTGTCACCTCCCAGGAGAGCCTCTGTGGGCACCAGCCCCTCGCCAGCTCCCACTGGGTCCCGGAGAAACTCCAGCGACAGCAAGGAGGAAAGGTAGGAGAGACCCATCCCATTGCCCCAAGACGCCTGGCAGGTCCCACGGGGCTGGGCCAGGACCCCAGCACCTGCCCGTCCTCCCCATGTGCCCCCACAGAGCCAACAGCAGCAAGGCCAAAGCGGAGACTCAAGCCGCAGACCCCGCGGACCCCCACCAGTCCCACCTTCTCACCCAGCCCCTGCCTCCTGGCCCCCTGCTACCTCACCGGGGACTCGGTGAGGGACAAGGCAAGCCGCAGACCCCGCGGACCCCCACCAGTCCCACCTTCTCACCCAGCCCCTGCCTCCTGGCCCCCTGCTACCTCACCGGGGACTCGGTGAGGGACAAGGGCATCGAGATGCTGACGGCCGCCCCCCGCCTCGAAGGCGAGACGCCGCGGCCTCCTGGCCCCCTGCTACCTCACCGGGGACTCGGTGAGGGACAAGTGCATCGAGATGCTGACGGCCGCCCTCCGCATGGACGGTGAGCAGCTCGGGGCGGGGGCTGGAGCCCAAACTGGGCTGTTTCTCCTACGGGATCCCCCTAACAGGAGCAATCCTACAATAACAAGCGAGGTCACAGCTCGTAGCTCAGCGTTCAGCCCCCAAATGAAAGCCAAGGATGTTGGCAGGGTCTCCAGTGAGGGGTTGGGTGTGGGGATGGAGTCTTTGGGTTCAAGATGGGTAAAAATAGGGGGTTTTTTAGAGGTGCCCGGGACAAGTTGAGGGGGAGAGGTGAGATTTTTTGAGGGGAGTTTCTCGGTGCACAGTGAGACCCGGCTGGTTTCATGCCTGGAAGTCACCCTTGGCCTCTCTGCCCTTTAGATGACTACAAGGAGTTTGGTGTCAACTGCGACAAGATGGCATCGGAGATCGAAGACCATATCCTTTGGGGGGCTGCAGGTCCCCAGGCTCCATCTGCTGGGACACACTTGTGGGCTCAAGAGTGGTGGTGGGGACAGGATGGCGTGGCAGGGACAAGGATGCAGGGTGATGGGCTCTGCTGTCCCCGTTGCCTGCAGAGGGAGCCCAGACCCTGGTTAGAGGCTGATGCCGGTGCTGAGCAGAGCATCCCCTGCGCACCTGCCTTGGTCCCCCTGCGTGTGTGTCCCCAGACCCCTCTGCTCGGGGACCTGCCTTTGTCCCTGGGGAAGTAAACCCCAAACACAGCCAAGGTCTCTTTTTTTTGAGCGGCCCGTGTCTCTCGCCAGCCCTGGTCCATTGCGGAGCCTGGGCTGTGCCCTGCTGGCAGGTATGGAGCCACCTCTATTCACCCCCAGCTCAAGGCTTGGGGTCTCCTGGCAGCCCCGCGAGGCTGAGACTAGCCCCGGGGTGGTTCTTCCTCCTGGGTATGCTTTCATTTTTTGGTGCAGCCCAAAATTTGGTCATGTGGGACCCTGAGGCTGCCATCTCAGCCTGTCTGGCCCAATCTGCACGGGCAGCCGGTGACTTTTTGGCCAGCCTGGGAGGAGGAGAGCCAGCTGAGTCCTCTGCGCTGTGAACCAGCGTCCCAGCACAAGGCTTGGTGACAGCCCCTGTGCCCCGACAGCTTTTGGGTGTCACA
>NW_010428874.1:6668-6960 GCF_000710305.1 Buceros rhinoceros silvestris | reverse complement strand
CTCCGACCCCAGGGCCGCAGCGGGTCCCCCCCCGGCTGGCATCCGCCTCACCTTGCTCCCTTGATTCCTTGATGGGCCCCACATATCTTCCAGGAGCTGAAGAGCACAGACATGAAGTATCGCAACCGGGTGCGGAGCAGGATCAGCAACCTGAAGGACCCCAAGAACCCCGGCCTGCGGCGCAATGTGCTGTGCGGGGCCATCGGGCCCAGCCTCATCGCCCGCATGACCGCTGAGGTGGGCAGCAGGGTGGGGGCACAGGGCTGGCTCTTGCGGACCACATCTCTTGTGA
>NW_010428874.1:6052-6386 GCF_000710305.1 Buceros rhinoceros silvestris | reverse complement strand
GCACCAGGCACAGGGGGCACTGCCTGGCCCACCCCCACCCCGAGACCTGCAGACCCCCAGCCCATTGCTGGGTGGGGAATGTCCCACTGACAGGAGTCAGGCTTCATCCTGCTCATCCAGGGTCCCCGTAGCAGGCTCCTGGGAGCCCAGTTCCCTCTGTGGGGAGCCAGGTCCCTGCAGGCAGCACTTTCGGCTTGAGGATGGGGTGATTTCTCCATCTGGATGGGCCTGAGCCCTCCGACAAACACAGGGAGCGGGATCAGTCCTGGTCCTGGAGAGGGTGGGGAGGGTGCTGGACCGCCATGGCTTGCACCTTGTGCCGGCTTTGGGCACC
>NW_010428874.1:2104-5913 GCF_000710305.1 Buceros rhinoceros silvestris | reverse complement strand
GGTGCGGTGGCAGGAGATGGCCAGCGATGAGCTGAAGCAGCTGCGGAACGCCATGACCCAGGAAGCCATCCGGGAGCACCAGATGGCCAAGACGGGCGGCACCGTCACCGACCTCTTCCAGTGCGGCAAGTGCAAGAAGAAGAACTGCACATACAACCAGGTCAGCCCCACAAAGACCCTGGGGCTCTGCCCTGTCCCCAGGGTCCCCACCGGAGGGGTCTCCGCTGACCCTGCTGCCCGCTCCATCCTAGGTGCAGACGCGCAGTGCCGACGAGCCCATGACAACATTCGTGCTGTGCAACGAATGCGGGAACCGCTGGAAGGTCTGTGCCCAGCTGGGAGGGGTGCTCTGGGTGCCCCAACCCTTCCCCAGCCCTGGGCAGGGGGTGGCAGAGCCCCTTGAAATGGTGCTGGGGGTGCTGGGTGAAGGCTCACTGCCCGCCCTGGGCTTTACTTTTCCTGCAGTTCTGCTGACGGCGCCTGGCAATGGAGCTGGAGGGAACGTGGCGCAAGACGGATGCTGCGATGGACACGTGGGGCAGTCTGGGTGGGGAGGGAGGGTGACGGGGTGGCACCGGTCCCTACAGCCTGGTCCCTACAGCCTGGCTCCCTGTTTCCTTGCACTGGGCTCCCTCGAACGCCCCAGGGAGCTGGGCTCTGGCAACAGGTGGGTTTGCTTGAGAAACCCCGATGAATTCAAGGGGTAAATACCTGCCTTTTGCTCTGGGAGCCTACTGGGAACAGATGCATGCCTGGGCAGGGAGACTGGTCTGACCTGGGCAGCTTGCCCTTCTCTGAGGACACCTGGACCTGGGTGGTTTGGAGACAGGAGGGATGCTGCCTCGTGGACATGGGGCTATGGCACTGCCCCGGGGGCTGGGGGTAGAAAGGGGCCAGCTTTTAACCAACACCTCTGTCTCCCCTAAGTGGGAGGACATGGAGGGGACAGGGTGGTGGCAGAGTGTCTGGATGCTGGTGGGATGCTGCTGTGTCCCTCTGCTCTGTGACACATGGACCAGCCATCCTGGCTTGAGGGCACTGTGTCCCCAGGAAAGAAGAAGGGATGGGGGGAGAGGAGTGGGGAAAAACCTTCCAGCCAGAGCAATAAAGGTGTGACCTGTCTGTGCAGCACCGGCTGCTTTCTGAAGGGGCGATGGGACCTGTGCCTCAGCTCGCATCTCCCCACCCTGACTGGAGACTCGTGGTCCTCCAAGAGCCCCCAGAGAGCTCCAGCATGTGTCTTGAATCCACCAGCCTCCAGCTTGGAATGTAATGGTGGTTCGATGCCCATCCATCACCTGCCTGATCATTGAAGACTTTAATTAAGGCTGAAGTGTCTCCCTGGTTGGGTCTGGATGCTGAAGGCAGCGCCTCCAGTAGCTGGGAGGGTTTCCCAGGGAAAGGGCATCAGGGACCCGCCAAGACTTTAATTAAGGCTGAAGTGTCTCCCTGGTTGGGTCTGGATGCTGAAGGCAGCGCCTCCAGTAGCTGGGAGGGTTTCCCAGGGAAAGGGCATCAGCCCGCCAGGAGACGCACCTTTGGCTACAGGAGGTGCAGGATGGAGCTCATGGCACCAAGCCTGTCCCTCCCTGCCACCAGCCTCTCCCAGCAGCTCCGGGTGGAGGCAACGAGATGTGTTGGGGACGCAGGTAAGGTCACGGTGACCGTGAGTGACCGTGGACAGGGATAAAGGCGCCGCTCCTGCGCCTGTGCGAGCCGACGGGCGGGAGCGGAGGAGGACGGAGGAGCTGTCGGATTAACCGACATCTTGGGGCTGAGGTGTGATTTTTTTTCCCCAGGCAGAGCTCAAGGCGGTTTGCCCCCAGATTTGGGTGCTACCCCCTCATTCCCAGGGGGTCCTGGCAGCCCAGGGAAGGGTTGGACACCCGTGAGCCCCCTGAGGGCTGCGGTGCTCTGCTGTTAGCCCAGCAAAGTCGTTAATAAGCCGCCAAGGCAATTATTTACACTCGCTGCAGTTAAGGAATAGGTGGCTTGTGGGGGATGAATAAAACATCAGCGTGACCTTGCGCGGAGAGGGGAGCGCAGGACAGGCAGCACCATGCTCCCCCCGGGGCTCTCGTGACCTTGCAAGGGTGGAGGTGCCCATCAGGCCCCTGCTGGGAGGTGCTTCGCCCTCCCCTGAGGCTCCAGGGTTCCGAGGCTCTGAAGCTTGGTTGGTGCATCCGCGTTTTGCTTTGCCATCCTGGCTCGCCCAGGGTTCAAACCCCCCAGCCCCCCAGCTTGCCTGCACCGTGGGGCTTCGCTGCTGCCCTTCTCCCCCGCATTTTTTCCCAGCCTTGACAAAAAAAATCAGCTCTTTGCTGTTCAGCCGTTTCCTTGGCAACCCCATTTCCCCATCCTCTTGCTCCATGCCTTGCTAACCCCCCCGGCCTCAGTTGCTGGCCCAGAAGCATGGCGATGGGTCCCTGTCCACAGGGATGGAGCGAGAGGTGGTGGATCCTGACCCTTCCCAGGAGGGCTGGTTCTTTGGGGGGACCCTCAGCCGGGGCTCACCGAGGCCCTGGACTTCTTGGAAAGGGGATGGAGCGGGTGGTGGGGAGTAGTGTTGGGACCAAACTGAATTAATGCAGTCCTGGGGCTGGCCTTTACCCCTCAGTGGAGGTCCCCATGCTCCCCCCGCCCTGGGTGGCAGCACCGAGGAGGGGTCATACCCCTCTGGACCCTCTCTGGGGTGGTGTTGTGGCTGCACAGTCCCCTCAGGAGCCTGGCAGTGTTTTGGGGGTTACTTCTTGCCTGTGGGAGCATCTCTGGATCTGCTGGGTGGGCAGCACGGAGGAGGGGTCATACCCCTCTGGACCCTCTCTGGGGTGGTGTTGTGGCTGCACAGTCCCCTCAGGAGCCTGGCAGTGTTTTGGGGGTTACTTCTTGCCTGTGGGAGCATCTCTGGATCTGCTGGTTCTCACTCTAGTGTGTGTCAGGATGGCTCAGCGCACATCCCTCACCAGCAAAGCCCAGCACTGCCCAGTTTTCAGTCTGGGGTGATGAGGAACTGGGGTCATCAGGAGATGCTGGGGCTCACACCGATCTCCCAGCAAGCCCTGGACCGGGGCTCGCAGTGCTGAGCGGGGGGCACTGGGCTCACCCTGCACCATCAGGGCTTGCAGAGGAGCCCCAGACCTGGCACATGGCTCAGGGCTGCACCCAAAGAGCAGCGTCTGATGGGAGCCTGACCCTCCTTTGGCTGCTGCACAATCAGCACTCATGTCCCCTGAGCCACCCTGCCGGCCCGTGTGCCTCGCAGCGCCTGGAAACCTGGTGATATTTACCCGTCGCTTCATCAGCTGTTTTGTTTTCCCTCTCCTTAAATGTCAGGAGGCTCTGGCTGACGTTCCCGCTGCCGAGCCACGGGGAATTGCCCTCTCCGGTCACTGGCACCAGGGCAGAGCAGCTTGTCCGAGTGACAGCTCCTTACCCCAGCAGCATGGCAGACAGTGGCGCACCCAGCTTTTAGCCTTGTGCTATCACCCTGTTCATCCTCCTTCACTTCAGAGCTGCTTGAATTTGAGGTGAGGGAAGAAAATATCCATTAAATGGGTTAAACTGACCCTCCATTGCTCCATGCTGAGCTGAAGAGGTGCGTAAGGAAAGGATTTGCCTTCAAAAACCAGGGCAGCATGCTGAAGTGGGCAGTGGGGGCAGAGGGACCACCTCAGCAAGAAACGTCAGGGGATGAACAAGGTAAAGAACAGACCCCAGCCCCCTCGTCCTGGCTGCCCAAGCCCCCGTTTGCAGGGGCAGGCCCTGGGAAAGTCCCCCCTCCCCCCGCACGGCGGACTCGTGGGGGGTAT
>NW_010428874.1:0-2026 GCF_000710305.1 Buceros rhinoceros silvestris | reverse complement strand
GGAGGACTCGTAGGTGTTATTGCCGCACCTCCAGCTTGCTGTCGGTGTCCCAGCTCTTTGGCAGGGCTGGGCACATCCCCCCTGCCCAGCCCGTGAGAAGGTGCTTCCTTGGCGAGCTGAGCCGTCAGTGGGTGATAATCCACCAGGCACAGGCACTTGCCGCTGCCCCAGCCCTCAAAACCCACATGCAGAATTTATCTACCCAATTGGCACGGGCTCTCAGCGTGACCCGCTTTGCCATTGTCAGAGACAGGATTTGGCTCCCCTGGGACAACTGCTGCAGCAGTGCGGAGCCCCGTCACTCCCGCCTTTGCTGCTCTGATGGGTGATGTCCCCAGGGTGATGCTGGGCATGGTGGGGACCGTGGGGAAGGGGCCAGCTCTGCTCAGGAACTGAGCTGCTTTGCTTTTAAAAGCAGGAAAACACAGCGCTGGGATTGTACTGTGCCCCCTGGTTCAGGGCTGCATCAGAACATTGCTGAGCTCGGGGACACCAACAGCTATTCCTCAAATCCCAAAGGAGCCGCTCGACACCCCCAAAGTGGAGCAGCCCCGGCTCCAGCCTGGGATGCGGTGTGACGTAAAAGCAAGAGCCACAGAGACCCTATGTATTTTAGGGGCCCCCTGTCTGCTGCATCTCCTTTGAGCCGCAGCTCAGCCGGAGCCTCTCAAGCACTCAACCACTCTGCTAATGGGCTTTTTTTCCTGGCTTTTTGCTTTAATTAAACCCCAAAGCTCTGGTTTTCCTGAGCGCAGGAGGCGGGGGAAGGATGGGAAGTGTGAAGGTTTGGGGCTGGATCCCACGGCATCGGCTGTCAAAGGGTGGTGGGTCCTTGGGCAGGGGTACACAGAGCAGTCACAGGCACTGAGTAACACACAAATATCACTAAAATAGGGGAGAAAAAAATCACTGAGCCTCTCAGTGCTGGCTCCAGCTCCGGGCTGGGACGCAAACCGAGCAATTGCCTTTCGCCTTCATTGTTCCACGTTGCTGCGAGTGAATCAGCTGCTTCGGAGCAGCTCTGGAAACAGCAGAGCGATTGCCCAAGCCAGCCTGAGTTGCTCTTCCCAAAGCCACGGATTTGGCCTGACTAGGTATATGGGTTTTGTGTTTTTATTTTTCCTGCAAAACAAAGGGAAAAAAAAAATCAGTTTGTCACCTGCAGTGTTTGCATCGATCGGAGGGAAACGGTTTACAGCACCCTAAATCATCCCCCAACCTCCCCCCGGGCTTTTGCATGAATTAAATGCATCAAATGAGCCCGAACTGCACCCAGCCCTTTGCTTCTAAATGAAACACGTTGCATGGAAAATTACAGAATACACTTTTCCCGAAGGAAAAAAAAAAACCCCATGCCCTTTTGCTTCCCGACTGAAGAGGTTTGCTGAGTCTGCAGAGCACTTTGATCTCAGCTTCCTAAAATCACTTGGCAGAGGCTGTTTTTTCCCTGCTGCAGCTGAACAGGCAGAGGAGGAAGAACCGAGCAAAGATCCCCCATGAAAAGCCAAAAAACCCCATAAACCCCATCTTCCTGGAGACACACCTCCCTCTCGGGGCCAGGACGGAGAAGATGCCAGGAAAAGCACCCCGAGAAATGCTATAAACCCACCGCCTGCTCCCCCCACCCCAACCGTATGAATTCCCAGCTCTGTGTTTCCCACATCAGTAAGTCGACCTAAATATTACAGAGAGGAAAAAAAAAAGAATCCCACACTGGCTTTTTCGCCTGACACTGAGGGGAAATGCTATAACCCCACCGCCTGCTCCCCCCACCCCAACCGTATGAATTCCCAGCTCTGTGTTTCCCACATCAGTAAGTCGACCTAAATATTACAGAGAGGAAAAAAAAAAGAATCCCACACTGGCTTTTTCGCCTGACACTGATTTTTCTCCCTGCCAGGAGCTCTCGGGCACTCAGCAATTAGGAGCGGCAGATTAATCTTGAGTGATATAATGAAGTGCCACGCGGCTCGAGGAAGGGCTGGCGATCAGGAGCGGTTTGTGCTCTGGATTAGCTCGATCTAGG
>NW_010428873.1:0-3792 GCF_000710305.1 Buceros rhinoceros silvestris | reverse complement strand
AATATAAAATGATATCATTATATAATTATTATTATAAAATGCAAAAAATACTTTTCCTTTTAATGTAGAAACTTGCATTTAGGTAACTGAAAAATTATTGTAGCAAGAAACTTTAACATGGCTCATTTTGTGAGTATCCTTAAGACAAAATTCAGATTCAAAAGATTAACCAGACATTTTCAAGCCATCATGAGAAACGTTTACTGTTGCAGGTTTCCCACATCTGCAGTAAGATCATTAATCATGCTTTCAAGTGTAAGGTGAAGTTTTGGCTTTCAGGCCTTAGAATTGTGAAACTTTGTACTTTACCAACTTTCTTCTCGCTTTTGCTTGTTATTGAAAGAGTTTAGCTCAAGAGAGGAGTTTGACTGAATCCCCCTGATACAAGTTTCAGAATTGACACGCAGCCCTAGACACATTTTTTGAAAATCTGTCTTCTAGTGTCTCAGATCGGATATGAATGGTGGTACTCTTACATATTGTCCACTTCCACTACAAAAGGCTGTATTTGGTATGAGTATGAACATCCTTCCCTATGTTTGGCATGATTACCAAAGTAGAGTTTACCAAGAGATTAACACTACCAAGTAGTGTCAGACACAATTATGTGTCCATTTAGTAAAATTCCTCAAACTATCTTTCAAGAGCCTTGAAAAGTAAATATTGTACAAGACAAACCGTTTTCTCAGTTTCACAGATTCATAGAAAAACACAGGTTGAAAAGCATCTCTGAAAGTCGACTACTCCAAACCTCTGCTCAGAGCAGGCCAAGTCAGAGGAGGTTGGGCCTTGGGCAGTTGAGTATCTCCAAAGATTAAAATTCCACATCCTTACTAGGCAACCTGCTACAGGCTTTGACCACCTTCACAGTAATTAATTTTTCCGTCTAGAATATCTGTTTCAGTGACTTTTGCCATTGGTTTTTGTCCTTTCATGGCATACATTCAAGAAGGGACTAGTTAGAGTGGTTCCAGAGGAGGACTGCAGATTGGAGGAACACCTCTCATACAAAGAAAGGCTGAGAAAGCTGGGCTTTTTCAGCCTGGAGAAGAGAAGGCTCCAGGGAGATCTTTTTGTGGCCTTTCAATACCTAAAGAGAGCTTATAAGAAAGAAGGAGGAAGACTTTTTATGAGGGCCTGTAGTGACGTGATGAGGGGCAATGGTTTTAAATTAAAAGAGGTTGGATTTAAACTGACATAGGAAGATATTTTTTACCATAAGTGTGGTGAGACATTGGGCCAAGTTGCCCAAAGAAGTTATGGGTGGTCCTTCATTGGAAATGTTCAAAGTCAGGTTGGATAGGGCTAATCTAGCAAAGTTGTACCTACCCCATGGTGGGGGGTGGGGGGAGTGGAGTGGCCTAGATGATCTTTAAAGGTCACTTCTACCCAAACCGTAGCAGTCTGCAGTAAGATTCTACATTACCTACCATCTTAAGGTTAAGAATAAACTTACTTTCTACCTTCTTTTTCAAGGTTTTTAGTTTCTAGGGGTTTTCACGCATCCTTTTCTTGATAACCTTTTGAAAATAAATGACCAGAACTTCTCATGGCATGTTCTAAGCCACTCCACCTTGTCATTTGAATGCTACAAAATTTTCTGTAATTTGCATTCACGGTATGATTTATACTATTTTTTAGTATTTGAAATATTTTAGGTTTTTCCACCTTAGATCATTTTCTTCTGTGTAGTATATTAAAGCACCTGATTATGAAACTGTGTTTTTTCACTTTCTCAGTTCCTACAGTCTATTTTATCTTCTGAATGTCAAACCTGATGAACCGTTTTTTATTTCACTGCTCAGTTAGTATTTCACTGTCCTTTGTAACATTGGATGTTCCCAACTTTGAGGCATATTTACTTCATATTCCTTCTTTCAGTTAATTTTTCTTGGCTGCTATCCTCTTCGCTGCCATTCTGGTGAGAATATAAAGGTTCGCATTAACAAAAATGCAGTGATTTTCATAGCGTGAGAGAACAGAATCTGTCACCCTTTATCATGATACTTCCTTATGTCTGTATACTCATTATCAACTGATCTTAAAGCACAACAGTATGCTTTCATACTGTTCTGAATCTGGTTCATCCTGGCCCTTCCCTAATTACCAACATCTGATCCAATACTGTTGCCCATTACAAATTCAATTAATACAATCTGTTACCATTGAAAATGTCAATAATAGCTGAAAATGTTACGTATCACATGAGACATTTGAAACTTTGCGATCTTCTCCTTGATTTATGTGCTTTTACAATCCTTGAATTTTAACTTGTGTGTTACATTTACTTAAATATAGACTTTTAGATTGAGCCCAATGGAAAATTATACATTCTTACACTTTGAATAATGTATTATCTTTACATGTGTATTTGAAAGACACTAACTGATACTTCAAGGATTGTTTAGAGAGTGCTTCGTTTAATACCTCAAGATGATTGTTTCTAAATGTATTTACGTGAATAATGTGGCAATACTTAATGTTTTATATTTTAGAATTCATTCCAATACCTATTCACAATACCATCATGTCTAATCTGGACTTTGAATGACTTGGTGTCTGTTATAGATCAATATGTTTGTTTAACATGGTTTGATTTGACAACAATTCAAGATTTATTGCTGGTGTAAGGTAAACAAAGAGATGGATATGAGCAGCATGGTTAATGGTTAGCCAATTTAAGAACTAGGAAGTGATTTAACGAAGTAAAACAGTGATGTGATTACAGATTTGAGAACAAGAAGATTCGTGCTAACTTACTACTTGGTACCTTAAATCAAAAGATGTTATATGTACAAAACCAAACCATACAGACTAACAGTTCACAGATACAGTGAACTATGCCCACTCTCATCAAAGAAAATGCATAAAGACAAACACCTAATTAGGTAGAGGGATGACAGAAAGAACATGCATCGTCATGCCCATGAGTTGCGGGGGGAATAGTACAACAGTGTCTGAGACAGTTTTAACCTGCTTGTGTCCCTATACCTGAAAATCCAGAAACAAAATGAGTATCTTTACAGTTGGTAAATCATTTATTTCAGGACTAACAACAGAAAAATAAGATTTTGTAATATAGGCATGAAGTTTGACATAGAAAATGCTTCTGTCCAAAGAGATGTGATGAAAAAGCATGAACAGATCTGAACAGAATATTCAGAGAAAATCCTTCATTTTCTTTTTTTTTTCTATTGCATTTTCTTGGTTGCATTTCAATCTTGTCTCATTTTAATTGTGTTTATCATCAGTACTGTGAATTTTCTCTTGTCTGTAGACCTGTTTATTGTATTAGACTTACATTACACCTGCTACCTTAAAACATCTTTTAGCAAAGAAAGAAGGCATATTTCAAGTTTAGCGAGTCTCGCTTTGTTTTACTACCAAGTACAAAATGAATTCGTAAGAACAAGACAACATAAAACCAGTCTACTGTACAATAAACATGCTTTCACCACCCAGACTTTGAAAAAGACATTACTCTGGAGACCTTTTCAATCAGTCTAAACAATCAAAACACTGTTAACCTCTAGTTTGTCCTTCCTGTGGCTGGCTTTTGTTAATCAGAAATATTCCTGTTGAGCCATTGTTTCTTATTATTTTTGCAGAAATTTAATCAAAAGAAATATGTACAGTTAAAGCTGGGCAAATACTTAAATGTGATGTGAATCATCATCAGCAACTAGTGACAGATGCATTTCTGATATTAATTAGAAATTTTGATAGGAGAAAGCAGATGTGCTTGGTGGTACAGAAGCAGAAGAGACTAGTAAAAACGGTTATATGTGTATA
>NW_010428872.1:27931-39372 GCF_000710305.1 Buceros rhinoceros silvestris | reverse complement strand
GGGGGCCCCGGCGGTCGGCAGTCCCTCCCGTTGCCTTCACCCTAGAAAACAAAAATGAGGAGCTGTCTGTCCCGAAAGGAAATGCAGAACGAAGAGGTAACAGAGTAGGATGAGACTTGGCCCTGGGTGTGCGTGGGAGTTTGCTTTAGCCTAAACTGTTTATTTTGATGCTCAGTTGAAGTCTGCGATCGACTCTGCCTGTGTAATAAACGGTGCCGGAAGAAAAAGGAGTTGGATGCTGACTGTTGCTTTCCTCTCTTGTAAACAGCTTCTGCATTTTCTGCAAGAGTTCTCACAGCAAACCATTTCCAGGACTCACGAAATCAAAAAGCAAGTAGATGGATTGATCAGTGAAACAAAAGCCACAGACTGTCGCCTCCATAATATCTTCAATGACTTTCTTATGTTGTCCAATACCCAGTTCATAGAGAATGTGAGTATGTTCTTGTACAGCGTCAAGCTTGTGCTGCAAACACTGGTGTTGTCCCTTACTGCAGTGTGGAGAGGTGGTTTGACTTTTTGGCAAGTCTGATGTTAATTTAGAGATGAAGTGGCTTTTAATTGTTTTCTGTTAAAGAGTGTTCTAATTCCTCTGTGAGCGAGGCACTGACCAGTATTGGCAGATTCTCTTTGGCCTCTTCTGAGGTACCTTTCTTTCTTGCTTATATGTGATGTGGAGATGAGAGTTTCATTTTTAGGGCTGTGAATGAGAGATCTCTAGGATGTCTTGGTATATCTTTACAGGTAGCATGATTGTAGCACTTGGCTACACTTGAATGTAGCACCTGGGCTGCACTTGGCTGCCTAAATAAGAGGAATGTTATGCAATCCTGTAAAGTTGCCCAGCAGTGTTATTTTACACTAAAAGCAGTTGTTATTAAAGGTGTTGGGCTGCAGGCAGTTGTCTGTTACATTTGGTCACGATGAACATGTTTGTTGGTTAATGTTCCCACTTTATGGATATTGCTGTTTTAGAAAGGAAGCTGGCCTTGAAAGGCTGTTACAGCATTGTATCACCAGAAGCATGTGTAGAGCTTTTCTAGTTTTTCAGCTTTGGGGAGGGTATTTTAGCACTGTGAGTTTTATCTGGTATTTTATTTGATCAGCATTGTTCTTAGGCCAAGCTGTTATTGGAAAGATGCTGGCAGAGGACAAGATGATGGAAATTTGGAGTTCCATTGTGGGTTTTTTGCGGTGGTGGTAGTGGTTTTTTTTTTTTTTTCAGAGCTGCAGTGTCTCTTCTGGCCTACCTTTCCTGTTTGGCATGATTCTGCTGAGAACAGTGTGTACCAGATGTCTTAAGTCTTGGGTGCTTGAAGTTGTTTGTTCCCAAATTTAAACACACAGAAATAGGTCCTCGTTTCTAGTTCTCAATTTAGCTAATGTGAGAGATCTGTCTCTTCCCTGGGGATAACTGCACCTGTGTTTGAGAGAGTTGGATTTAGGTTTGCAGGTTCAAGGGAGACTTTTTATTCCACTCTGTCTCCTTCTAGCTGATCCTACAAAAGAGTGCTAAAAGAGCTGGATGGGTGGGATCATCAGAACAAACTGTAGGCTAGGGGAGGATGTGAACCTTCTCTAAGTACAGAAGAAAGGTAACACTAAAGAAGCAAAGCTACTAAATGACAGAAGGCAAAAGGAAAACAGACAACCCGTAAGTAAACTTAGGTTTGACTTCGAAGGTTTCTAGAACAGCTTTATGTTAGGAGGGTTAAAACAGTGGGTTTTTTAAATGCATTTAGATCAATCTGCAAACACGGTTAAACTGTCAACTTGTCTTCTACTACTGCAGCGACGTTTGCAGTCTTGAATTACCTTGAGAGCCTGCCTGATGGTAACTGCAGGTTAATGACTCCACTGCATAAAGAAGGCTGTGAAGATGCTTGGCATCATCCATGGCTGCTTTTTTAAAATGTGTCATGAATTAATATGTAATTAATTACCCATTAACAGTGTATTTTATTTTGGTGGTGGTGCCAAATATTTTATTTTGGTGGCGTGGATCAGCCCCTGCAGCAGTACGTTGTTCTTACTTGAATTAATTTTGCTTGACTTTTTAGAGAGTATATGATGAAGAAGTGGAAGAGCCTATTCCCAAAGCTGATGTTGGAGACAAAACGGAGCAGGTAGTTCACTTAAACTGCCTTGAGTACTGAGAGTAGTTTGCAGCTGTTGTCTGTCTTCTTATTAGCAAACTTACTTTGTGGGCATTTACAGCTTACAAACGAAACTGTTTCTTTTTACCTTGTTGGATAGTGTATGTCTTTCAAAATAAAGTTGACAGTAGCATTGGCGGCTACTACAGCGTATAATAGCCTGTAAGGGCCTCCCAAGCTCAATACTGTGTCCTGTAGACAAGGCTTATGTGTTGATTTTCAAATAGCTATCCATGTTTTTTTCAGCAATAGAACAGAGACCTTGGGCCTTCTTACTGGATGCAGAGGTAAACTGGGGAAACAGAATCTGACTGCAATTCCCAGAGATAAAAATTGAGAAAGCTTTTTATATGTTTTACAATTTAGGTATATTATGCCAGAAATGTTGCCTAGTCCTGTGCTGGTGTGGATGTTTAGAACATCTCTGTGGAAGTGATAAAGATGAATTAGGTCAAGTAAAAAAGGATTCTGCAGGTCTTTCTCATATGTAGAATGAAAAATATTTCGCTCTGCTAATTTGAAGTTTAAGTTTTGCATGCATGTTGCAGAGAGATTAAGTCTTGAGTAAAATGCAATGAGAATGTTTTTTTTTTCTTGTTACTAAAGGAAAAGACACGGGAACAGAAAGAAGCTGATCTGATCCCCAAAATCCAAGAAGCAGTGAATTATGGGTTGCAAGTTCTGGACAGTGCGTTTGAACAGCTGGACATCAAAGCAGGCAACTCTGACTCAGAAGAGGAAGAAAGTAATGAAAGGATGGAACTGATACTTGAGCCAAAGGTACAGAGATCTGTCCTTGCTGGGAGCATGTGTTTGCGTTTGGCTTTGTTGGACTTGCTCTTTGCAAGAGTCTTTGTTGGACTGCTCTGTCAGCAGTATCACTGCATTCATATAAAATTTGTATTCGTTACCTAAAAAGAAGGCTCAATGACTACATCTGAAGAAGTGCTCCTTGCTGAGCTACTCCTTGTGTAGCCTGCTTGTCTTGCAGGCGGGTTAGAATTAAGGTATGGCACCCTAACAGGAGTTAGTTTAATGGCAGTGAGCGTGGAAAAGGAAGTCTTAGCTTGGAGTGAAGTGGGACCTTTAAATTTTATGCTCTTTAGGTACCAGCCATGTCTTCATAGATGGTTTTTACCTTCACAGTAATGATAGGTGCAGGATTTTGGATGCGACTGATGCCTGCAAGTCTTTGCAAGGATACTCTTCTGTTAGATGACACCTAGAAAACAAGTTGAGACCACACAAATAAGAGTAGCCCCCTTCTTTGACAGCGTTGGAAAGGAATAAACCTCAGTCAGCCCACGCAGTTGTACTCTGACTTGAAATGTGTCTGATGGGATTTTCTTTAAACAAGTCTGTTTCTTTCTTGAGTTAAAACAAGGGGTGTGAGACGTCTGTCTTTGTCAGCAATGTAGAGCTGCTTGTAGATGTCAAAAAGACCTGATGTTGTCTCTTTCCAGGATCTTTATATTGACAGGCCTTTACCTTACTTGATTGGCTCTCAGCAGTTTATGGAACAAGATGATGTTGGCCTTGGAGATCTCTCTAGTGAAGGTATGTGCTCACGTGACCTTTTATTCCTATGTGGGTAGCTAGTTCCTTAGCTGAGACTTTGGCCTGTTTTAACTCACAGCCTGGGTTATACACAGCGTAGTGTTCTTGTATGTTTAGGTGCACTTTGTAATTAGCTGGGGAGAATGTGCATCATGCTGTAACAGTCACTTTTCCAGTAGGCAAAGCATTAACTTCTCAGTAGCTTGTGCTCTGTGTGTTAGAAATGCAAAGTGCTAAAATTCCAGCAGCGTTCGAAGCTCTTCCAAACCACTCCTTTTTCACCTGATTTTTAGTTCTTTTCACAAAGCCTTTAAAGCTGTTGTCAGTACATGTGGTGACCACATTGCTCTGCGTACAGATGTTATGTTTGGTCTTGACTTTTCTGTTTTCATTTATAATAGAAGGATCAGTAGACAGCGATCGTGGAAGTGTAATAGACAGTGAAGAGAAGGATGAAGAGGTAAGTGACAAGCGACAGAGTATCAGCTACTTTGCACAAGCATTCATGTGTCCCTGGTTGTGTGTGAGGCCATTAGCTACCCTGTTTTTCGTGAAGGGTCTCAATACTGCACAATGTCTGCTCCATATAACAGTTGTGGTAAACATGCTTTGTGTTATTATTCTTTTGTGGTAGTTTCCTCTGCAGCTTTTCAGAGGAGCAATAAAGTGGTATGGGCTCTAACTGCTGTTGCAATAGAATACTTCAAACTGAAGTGTTCTATTCCAGTCTAGTTTCACTTCGTGATTCTTGTCATGAGTTGCGTTATGGAGAACAAATCCATCATAAATTACAGTTACAAAGAATGGGATGGAGACTAACGGGCAAGTTTAAAGGTTAAGTTAAGTAGGTGTCAGTAGCGCACCTCCAGGCTTTGCCTCATAAATCTGTTGCATTGGACTATCAATTTCTGATATGTTTTTGCCTGCCTTGGCTAAGATGTCTCTGCTTAGTAACTGTGCTATGGAAGCACTCCCTTTTTCCTGAGGAGTTTGCTTTTGCTGTCTTTGCTCAATTAAAGTTAAATTCCTTTTGAGTTATTCAAATGCACTCTCAGATGGAGGTTCCTGGCTTTGCTAAATCAATGACTTTCTATTGAACTCCATTCATAAAATGGTCAGCAGTAGGGAAGCAATTCCCTGGTCGGGTCACAGTGTGGAGATCTGAATGTCTAAACCTAAGCAAGTGTAGAGTTTCTGAGCCCTTTCCTATAACCACTGGATAAAGTAAAGTGTGACGCTTGTCTTTGGGTCTCTTGTGTTCCAGGAGTCAGATGATGAATTTGGAAACCCTAGTGAAGATGATCAAAAAACGGTATGGTTATACACTGTGTTGTTTGCTACTTGTGACGGGAGGTAGGATGCAGGAAACAGGAGACAAGAGCTCTAGACAATTATCTATTAAAAACTTTGTTTAAGCCTGGTTTATATGGGAAAGTTGTCCTGGCCTGGCACTGCGCTGTGAAATTGAACCTGGGTTGGGCTTAAAGCCATGCTTGCAAGCCATCATTAGATGCAAAGCCTATGCGAGGTGGCATTGCCTGATGTGTGTTTTCCTCAGGAGTTACTTTGGAACCATGAGAGTTCAAAGAATCTACCCCAGGAAGACTAGGCTCCTGTGGAATTATTTGGTCTATAATGAAAAGTCTAAACTTGCTATGCATTGAGTAAGGAACAGTGCAGTTTGGGTATGACATGCAGTCAAAGATGTGAACGGTATTAGATGTTTGAAAAATAGGTCTGTTTGAATAATGAATGAAAAGGGGAAAAGAAGTGTTTATATTGAAAAATTCAAGCCTGACTTTAGTTGTTGGTATAAGGTGGTAGTAGGAGAAGGAATCTTACCCATGTTTAGATGTGCCACTGCAAAAGGCTTTTATGTGGGGATCCTTGATCTGAAATGATTTAGTGCCAAAAGAACAATGTTTCAAAACCTTTTTAAATCTATATATTAATAAAACAGTGTTACAAAAGGACTCATGTTACATTAAGCTGTATTGATCTTCACGGGGTAACTGTGTATATCTGGTGTATTTTAAGATGAGCAACTATCTTTGGGTTGTTTGCAATTGAATTCACTTCTGTGCCCTTGTCCATGCCAGCCCCCAACTCACAATCCACTTCATCTTTTTCATCCTCTTACTGACATGACTGAAGCCAAGATATGGGCATGTATTGTCTGTCATTCTGCTATCTAGCTTAGGAATAGCTCAAGATGGTACAATTTTTTACTAGCTGATCATGATGTTCCTGAGTTAAGGCTAAATACCAGGTCTTTAATGGAGAGGAGCTTGTGAACTAGGGGAAGCAGCACAGCCAAAGCAGTTCAGGCTTGTGTATAGTAATGATACACTCCTTCTGAGGAGAGCCTGAGTGTCCTCAGTTGCGTCTCTAGTCCAGAAATGTTCAGTGATACAGCACAGTGTACTAGAGAAAGCAGCAACTTGCTTGAAGCTAGAGGCACTCCTTCCTTACCTCTCAAAAGCTGTGAAGTACCTCAAACTGACTGAAGGTTTCCCTCTTTTCAGTAAGTTTGCTTTGAATATTTTATCTAAGCAGATGTAGATTTGTGCTTGTTTTATATGCCAACTTGAGGAGAAAACAGCAGGGTATTACTGTTTTTTAGAGGGCAGCACAGATGAGTGATGAAGATGATTATGATGCCTGTGATCTCTTTGGTTCTGAAAAAGAGGAAGATGAGGATGGAGACTTAGATGAAAACACAAGGCCTGTAAGTAATTGTTGCCTCCCTGGAAGGAGATATTTGACTTCCCTCATGAAAAACCTGTCCTTACAGGGATTATAATGGTAGCTCTCAGTTACCTGAGATGGGATCTTGTAGAGAAGACCTGTAGAAATCCTGAATGGTCTTTCAACAGAGTTGTTCAGGCTTTACCCCTTTAAATTAAGGGACTCTTGCACCCTAAGCTGGCATTAAAGCTGTCTCTAAAGGTCATTAAGAAATTCCTTGTTGTTGCATTCGTGTGTGGTAATGCTTCTTGCTTGTCCTGCTCCCAAAATGAGGTGTTAAAAATTATGTGATCATAAGGGACTAGAAATGGCTCTTTCTCTTGATGCCTGCATGATCTCTTAATTGCTGCTTTAGTAGAAAGCTGTCTTGCCTCTTTTGAGGGCTTCAATCAAAGTCTAGACAGGATATTATACAAGTGAGGTTGTAGAATACACAGTATTTATAATTGCAATTGCATCAAGTTGGTAACCAGATTGTGTATAAGGAATTTGCTATTATTTGTCCCACTCCTCAGAAAAAGAGGCAACCAACGTCATTTGCAGATGAGCTGGCAGCCCGGATCAAAGGAGAAGTATCAGTCAAACAGGATGAAGAGCGTTCATGTAAGTTAACTCTTTAATTTTGGTAAGTGCTTGTGAGATAGTGGGGAGAGAGCTGAGACAGCAGATGAAACTCGTGAGACAGCTGGACAGCAGGTTCTGTGTAACAATACATGAGATTACACAGATCTGTTATTTGAATATGTATTAAGTGAAAACCCAACAAGAGAAATTAAAGATACTATTTTGTGTTTGGATAAACTTTTGGGCTATAACTTATGGGATTGAATTGGAATTCACTGAGTGTTATAGTGGAAAACGCCTTGCCTTCAGGTGAGACAGATCACTCCCCAAGCACACGTACTATTGGAAAGGTGCTCACTCCTGTGTGATTCTCCCTCTGCATGCAAAACTGCATGTTTGACCACATGTACTTTACCCTGTTTCAAGTGAGTATGTGGAAGCCACTGGTCACTGTAGTCTTTCCATGAGCTCTGCAGTGGAAAACCTCTCAAGCAGTAATTGGTGCTTTCATGTGCTTTGAGTTGTTTAGTTTTTCCTCTTTGTGGCTTCAGTATACTGTGCTTTGAGAAACTTTCCTTACTACTGTTTTCTCTGATATTTTTAAGTAAATGCAGAATTTACTATTGTGTCACTGTCAAAGGGAGAGACCTCTTTGGGATAGTCATTGTTGCAGCAAAGCAGATATTGAAAATAGCTCACTGAAATTGAGTTGACGAGTGCTTGTGAGCCTGCTTTGGATCTGTAATTTTGAGAGCATGAACACTCAAGAACAGTGTGCGTATGTGTTCTTGCATAGTTCAATAAATTGAGATAGGTCTGTGGATATCCACATAAAACCTACCAGCTTTCTTGTTCAGTTACAGAGAAATCTTCCATTCATTGAAATAATCTTGTGATGGCAGGGCCAGAGGAGATGAAACTCTGGCTTTGCTTTTGATAGTTGAATCAAGGTGTAAAATGTCTGGAGCCATTTGAAATGGTGAAAGACTTTGTGTGGGATCTGTACCATCTGGAGTTCTGTGTTGCTCTCTGGCATCTCAGGTGATGCTAGTCTGTGTGTGGGCAACTGTGTTGAACCCATAGTGCTTGACAGAATGATAATATTACTGTTTTAGCATTTTAGTGCTAATTTTAGAACCTGTACCTCGTAGAATTGCTTCAGTGGGTTGATTCATAAGAAAACATATAGGTCAGCTTGGTTAGATTATTTTTTTAGATTCCTTTTTACCATAGATTGATCACAGTCTAAAGGTGGATTATTTTATTTTTGCTCTGAAATTTTCTTCTTAAAGCCCTGTCGTCAGAGACCAAAACAAGGAAAACCCTGAAAGAGAAGAAGGAAGTTAGAGTTCCTTCGGATGGTAGGATATCCGCCTCTCTTGTTTTTGGCTTGTGGGTAGGATCGTAAGACACTGCTGAAGAAATTGTGGCTTCTGCTCTAGAAACTGGGTGGAATCTAAGTGAGCATCCTTCAGGGTGAACGTGTAAACAAATCTAGGTTGTGATGCACACGTAAAACAAGGCTAGAAACAGGCTTAATGACAGTTCCTACTTAAATGTGGTCTTGAGGAGCAGCTGCATACGACCCACTCTGTCTACAGCAGCTTCTCTGTATGTGTCACGTTTATAAGAGAGGGGGGATAGAATCAAACTAGTTTTTATTTTGGTTGTCTCTTTAATTTCCTTTCCTGCAACTTGGGACAGTCCCACCACAGCTCTTGGTTGTCGTGCTTTCTAGATGAAGACGATGACATCTTCAAGCCTCCCAAGCTGACTGATGAAGACTTCACACCATTTGGTTCTAGGGGTGGGCTCTTCAGCGGTGGAACAGGTCTCTTTGATGATGAAGAGGTGAGTATGCTGGAGAGGATAGAAATTGAGTCCCCCTTTCAGACGAAAAGATCTCTACAGATTCCAAGCTCTGGAAGGCAGGAAGGGGAAAAAGCATTTTGTTGCTTAGTATTTAAGTGTAGTGGGACAATATAGCTTTCAAGTGGAGAAATAGAATTATGCGAGTGAGGTGCTTATGTTCCCCTTGGCACAAAGTCCTCTTCTGCAGTGGTGCTGATGAGAGATGCAAGTGTAGTTCTAGCATTACATTAGATAGGTTCTTATTCCAGGAGAGCTTACTCAGCACCTCACTTTTATCTGTGGACATAAACCAAATGCCATACAGTTTGTTTATTTGAAAACAGCAGGTTTCTATTAAAATGCCTGTGAGAATACTGAATTTTGTCATTGTCTCTTTCTCCCTGGGTGTGGGAGAAGTTTGGGAGGAAGGAGAATAATTATCCCACTTTCTTCCACATACCATATTCAGACAGTGACACTGTTGGGTTTCTCTCTCTCTGTGCTATTAGAAGTCCCCTATTGCAATTATGCTGTGTTCTTTCATCTAGTTATGGTACAAATCCTGGGTTACCTGCATTGGCAAGAAGAGTTCATCTTAAGCTTACTCTTGTGCTACGTATCTAGAGCTGATGTGATGAAGGAACGGTATAAAATGTATTTCTGACCTTAATTTTAGCATTGTTTGTGCACATGAAAGAGGATAGAAACCCACTGTCGGGTATACCTAAGATTTAAGAATCTGATAGTACAGCTCTGTAAACCAAACCTCTTATTTTATCATGCAGCCGATACTGGTAACAGTCGAAGTTGTCCAGAATAGTAACCAGCATGTTGCCTTTGTGGATTGTTGTGTTCCTCCTTGTAACTAAGAGGAAAATCAGACATTCCTTGGAGCTGAGGAGGCTATTAGACTGAAATTTGGAAGGAAGCCTTGTGTACAGCTCACCTTACCATGCCAATCTACTAGACTATAGCCAACAAACACCAAACAGGGGCACTGTGTGAAGGGAAGAGGATTGCTCTATGCAATGATTTCCACTCAAACGCAGCCTTTATTGAAAAAAATATTAACGTGCTTTCTTTTTAAGTGGCAGCCAACAGGTTTTTTTTTTTTAAAAAGTCCAATAGTGCAAGCCAGCTTTGTGTTGGTGCAAATGAAGATGAAGCTGCCATTAGAGCCTCTTGGTTACTTACTGCCAAGGCTACTAACCTCATCCTGTAGACACTTGACAGCCAAGCAGATTTGCCTGTGATGGTTACTTGCCTGCATACACCACTTCTTGGATTTCTATTACCTGAAAGTTAATCATCTAGAAAGACTAACTTGTCTTCACTTACCTCGTGCAATGGAGGAGGCCTTCATGCATGTACCACAGTAGGCAGCTACAGTAGGTCAACAGGCAAATAGTAACTGACAAATGTGCAGTTAATCACTGACATACCCCCCCGCAGCCCTGTGCTCCCATACTCTTTCTGAAGTACTGCTGCCTTCTTTCCATGAATCTTTATGCAAAGACCATGCATTTTGAGTCTCCAGACAGGCAACCTCTAATAAACCAAGTTCCCATAAGAGGGAGACTTTAAATAATTATGTAGTCAGTACTTAAAAGATCTGGAGGTTTTGAATTCAGATTTTCAGGGAGGACAGGCACAAGGCAACTGCAGCCTCAACACAAGGAGGGAGTGTCTATGGGAGTGTCCTGCAAGGCTTTTGAGCTCAAATGTATATCTCTGCACCAGACTGGAGTGTCTTTGTCTCCTTAGCAAGAATATGAATCATTCATCTTAACCGTGTGAAGTTCAGCGGAATTTTTAATGCTTGTCCTGACCTGAATTCTTCCTTCAAACCTTACTGTATAAACTTTGATAGGAAAGCTTAGAAAGATGTAATCAGGACTTAAACAGCTGTAGATTAATTAATGTAAGCTCTTGAAGATGTGCAAATAAAAGGTCATTCCTTCCCTGCAGTAAACAGACTGATAATCAGTGTAAATTAAATTTTAGAAGACAGAAAGCTGCTCTTCTGAATGTATGGGCTCAATGCTTGAGAACCTAGGTTTATTAAGGCTATATGTGCAGACATCATTTTGAGAAGGGGATGGTGGTTACTTCCTCTGTCTTGACTTAGAAGTAGATATTCTGCATGGAAAAATCAGCAGTTCTCTTTTCTTACAAAAAACCAAATTTACCACTTCCCCCCTTTGCATTTTAATCTACAATCAGAGTGATCTTTTTGCTGATGCACCAAAAGGAGAAGAATCAAAAGAGAGAGAGGAGCAAGTCGCAGTTGGTGAAGGTAAGAACCAATTGTTGCCTCCTGTAGTTTTGTCTATGCTGTGATTTATCATCACTAGCAGCTAGACTATTCTGTTTCCAAACTGGAAAGTCTGGAGTAGCAATTGTTGGCAAGTCTGTTCTCTTCCCTAGTCTTAATAGATAACATCTGTGTTTTACTTGAATTTTAAATATGTTTGTTCACTATGATCTCTTGCACACACCTACTCTCCTGGAGCTGGAAGGATGTCCTTACTGATCTTGGCAGAGCTCTCTACATGTGCTGGATTA
>NW_010428872.1:21444-27857 GCF_000710305.1 Buceros rhinoceros silvestris | reverse complement strand
CCTGCTGCTGAAGAGCACTTTGCAGGATCCACTTGTGGGTTTGAGTGGAGTAAAGATTTCTTCTTGCAGATCAGTGCATGTCCGGGCTTCGCATTAGCTGCACATCTAGACCCTTAAGGAGTCTTGAGTATACATTTTGTACCACAGCAGCTTTTACTGAAGCATTGTATTTGAATTTTCAGATGGAGATTGGGAGACTAAGCCTTTTCGTTTTGAGTGTACTGTATTGAAGTGGTTTTGGAAATGGGAGTGTGAACTCTTGTAAATAAGTCTGTGTATAAACGTATATTGTGTTAATAAGCATCAGTTTACTAGAGCTGTTTTGTGGACTTTTATGGAGGAAAAATAGCTAGACTGTTGGAGATATCTGCAAAAAACCAAGAAGTTCAAGGAGAATGTCTAAAGAGTTCTGAGCTATTGAAGAAAAAAAACGGAGCTCAGAAGACTTCTCAGATTCATATTGGTAGAATTCTGAAGGCTTTGACAGCATAAAACAAGTGCATCCATTTGTATTGTACTTCCTATGATTTCAGCATCCTCTACAAAATCCTTAAAGAAAGTTCCTGCAGGTGCAGTATCTCTGTTCCCAGGTATGATTCATTCAATAGCAAATTGCTTCATGCACAAAATGTTCTTTTCTTTAAAACCTGCTGGGAAGGTTTTAAAGGAGAAAACTATCCTAATACAGCAGCACTGCATTGCTTGATCATACGCTTAGTGACAAATACAGGTGCTTCGACCATGCTAAGCCTAAACTGCAGCGTGCTTCATGGATAATCAAGATTCTGTAGGAGCTCTGAAGGTAGATATCATTGATGACAGATATTAGCAGCTGTCAGCTTTCAGTGTTGTGCTGTGAGTTTTTAAGGATGTGTGTTACTTTAACTGATACTATACAGCCTAAGTCTACCGTGCCATGCAGTCATACCTTCACCCTATACTGTGGAGAAGGGCGCCTTGATCTTTCAGCTTTGAGCATCTTCCTTTGGGTTAGCAGAAGAGCAGTTTAAACTTCCAAGTTCCAATATTTTCCCAGCACAGATAAGCAAGACCAATCTTACTTATCCAGTTTAGATAGGAGGATCTGCATGCTTCAAGAAGGACTAGATCTATAACTAGCAGCTAAAAAAGAAAAAAAGAGTTGTACCAAGATCCCCGTTCCATATCAAGCTGAGTAATGAGAGGAAACACATCCCCAGTCTATCTGAATCAATTGACTTTGATTTCTGTCTGTGTAGGGTTTTCACCTGATGGAGTTACCTTAATTTTAAGTTTTGCCCTTTTTTAAAAAAGGTCTATTTTAAGACTGTGTCTTCAGTTAACTGAGCCCTCAGTCAGCATGATTTTTTAGAGTAGGATATATACAAATGCAGCTTTTTTACTCCCGGATCAAATGGTCGTTCTAGATAATTGTAAGACATGGTAGCAAAGTTTTAAACAGCATATTGAGGTTTGCTTCATCCTTTGCTCTTTCTTGGAAGGTACTGTTGCATAAGCAGTGAATTTCCCATCATTCTAAAAGTGCCCTCTTCTAATTCATTATGAATTAAGTTAATATGTAGCATTTATTCAAAGTCTTCAGTTGCTCCCTCCCTTGTAGACAGGCTAATGTCACCACAGAAAAAAATAAGACTGAAGCTCCTTTGCTATTCAAAATTGCTTGATGAACGCATTCCTAGTGAGCAGTTTGTGTACAAACTTGAGAATGTTTAACCAAACTTCGTGGCTGTGTTCTGTCAATGCTGTGCCAGTTTTTAATTGCATGATAATTTTTTTAATAATAAGTAGCTGTTGTGCTGGTCAAAATCCATGCAGTCTGCTGAATTTTAACCAAATAGCAGTTGTTCTGCATTCTCCCAAACTTTCAATGAAAGTTGCTTTCCCCCCACCTCCACTGTTTCCAAGCATCTATATCTAAGAATCAAAAAGTCTTAGAACCAGGCTGCCAGTTTTTACCAAAAACACCAGAAGTGCAGACAACCTGTTGATAGGCATGTATCACTAGAGCTGGACGTTTCCACACCAGATGGGGAAGGAACGGTTGTTACTCTGGTTGATCACTACCATATCTGAAGTATGCAGGAACTGTGGGACCAAACTCAGCCTCATACTGCAGTACTGCCAGTGGTCTTGCATGACAAGTGCAGCTCCTTGGGAGAACTCAGTCACTTGTCCTTCCCTCTCCTCAAGCACCTTACTGTTCTATTTGTGTACTGTGGTGTGGCTCGCTAGATAGTAAGGTAGGGTTCAGGTTTGGGAAGTGCATGAGGGCAACAGTATGGGACTGCTGAGTCTTCTAGCGTTAATGCAAAACCTGACTGGTGTTCCTAGGGGAGATGAGAAGGTTTGTGTAAGTGATTGGAGTAAGAAGTGTGATTGTCTGTGACTTGGCTTTAACAGAAGTTTCTAGCTAATGCTTTTTATGTGGCATTGTGGCAGGAGTGCATTAAAAATTGCTGTGATGGAAACTGCCTGGCTCCACTTACTATGTCACAAGTTCAACTTTTTGGTAGCCCTGGCAATGATCTCTGTGCAGCTTGGTTTTTCTTCTCACCATCTGACCTGCAGGAGGAAGTGATGTGTTTAGTTCCACTGTAGTTGTGGAAAAAGACAAGAAAACTGCAGCACAGAGCACAGAAAAAACTCCAAAACACCCTGGGAAAGTTGTTCTGTTTGATGATGATGATGATGACTTCTTTGTGGGAGCAACTAAAAAGCCTCCAGCTTCAGGTACCTCTATACATGTGCAATGGAAGATTAAACGTTAAAGGTCATGAGAATTCAAACTGATACGAACCAATGAGTTACAAAATTCAAACCTGCATTGCTACTACTGCTTGGGGGTTTTTTGGCTTGGTTTTTTGTTGTTGTTATTGGCATTTCTTTTCCTCAGAGTGGTGTGGTCTGGTTTATTTGTACATGCTTTCCACTGCCCCAAGCAGCATCCTGAGAGGAGTATCCAGATTTGGATCAGGGTACAGAGTTTATTCACACAGCCTTGAGTCCCTGTGCCCAACACTCCCTATTTGCAGACTCTAAGCCAGTGCAAAACGCTGTCTTTAGAGGTGCCAACTGACTCTACCCCAATGCTTGTTGACTGCGCTCTCTGTCACTAGTGCTCTCAGCTAACTGGTGTTTCGCTTTGAGAGCTTGTCTAGCTTTTTCTCTTAAAGACTCCTAATCTCTTGTTCAGTAGGTGGCTGTTCTGTTTTTGTCAGTCCTTGTTTGTTTTTTCTTTTAATGCAGTCAAGTCCACAGCTGATCTATTTGATGATGATGATGAAGATGGTGACTTATTCAAGGAAAAACCTACCATTCCTCCTGTGGCTGCTGGCACAACTAAAGAAACAGAAAGCCAAAGGGAGGCTGTCACGGAAAAAAAGGTAATGGCATATAAATGGATCATATATCTAAGGTTTTAGAAAAAAGTTACTACTG
Source organism: Buceros rhinoceros silvestris (assembly GCF_000710305.1). Taxonomy (NCBI): domain Eukaryota; kingdom Metazoa; phylum Chordata; class Aves; order Bucerotiformes; family Bucerotidae; genus Buceros; species Buceros rhinoceros. The sequence goes on along the minus strand of NW_010428872.1, from coordinate 24,419 downwards.
CAGCTGAAGTAGTCTTTCCACGTACGACACTATGGAGATGCCATATTTGTGAAACGGGGCTAGGTTCATAGGGTCTTTTGTGTCCTGAGTGCTTCAGGGGTCCTTAAGAGCCTTTTGCCTCTGAAACTTGGGGTTTATTTGATGTTTTTCTTATGTGGGCAGTGATTGGAAAAATCTTAAGGCAGGATTGAAATGAGATCAAAATCAGAAGCTTCTGATAATAAAAAATGTTTACGAAGTTCATAGCTGGAATGAAAACAGCCTGACTTAAGAACCTTTGGTGTCACAGCTCTGTGTTGAGGAGACTGTGTCTGTACTTACACCAGCTGCTGGTAGCAACTTAACTGCTAAACCATTGCTTATATATATTGTGGGTGAGGAAGGTGAACATCACAGTTCTACCTAAGCATATACAATACTTGGAATGTTTAAAACGCTGGTTTTCAGCTGAAAACTCTTAAGTTGTAGAAAGCTCTAAATGCTGTACAGAGTTATAAGATCCCCCCCTAATGCTCAGTCCACTTTTATTTTCAGAGCAATGTCTTGAGGAAAGTAGTCATGCTCTTTGTTTCCATGGCAGAGATTGTTCATACTCATTTTATACATATTTGCTGTCTAAGGAGTATTTTAACATAATGAGCTACAGTGACTCTTCTTCCCTTTGGACTAAGCGTCAAGTGCTGAGAATGTCTAATGGAAATTACTGTAGGACTTTCTTCGTATTGCCTTTTGAGAAGCCCCTGAGCACAAGGGCTAAAACCATCCTCTATTTCTGGTGCAATGCAAGAGCATCCATGGTCAATGGAGTGGGAGTGGTGTTGGGAGGTCATCCAATGCCATTACTGATTTCATAGCATTTGGCTTTCCTGGAGAAAAGAATGAGAACTGATTCAGCAGCACCGGTCCTGCTCTGTCAGAAAGTGAGGGCTGTTTTATACCCCAAGCGTGCTGACAGTGGTGCTTGCATCTGGAATCATTCAGAGTTTAATGGCAATATAGCTGGTGACAGGCTGGGTCTGTGTTCTGCTACTGCAGGACATGATGGCTGGCACACACTGCCCTCTTCATTTATGCATCGCAGCCTATTAAATGGAACATTTTTATTTAACTCACCAGGGGGCCTGGCGTGAGTTGCTGTGCATACGTTTTTCAGCTGAGAAGGATGATGGTGGGAGAGGAGGTCACTTGTACGTAACTCTGGCTGCATGCAAGGAACTTGACCGAGACTTTAGCCTGTGGGTGACAAGCTTGTGTTCTGTCCCTTCAACTGCTGGGACACTGCCAGCAGCATGCGTCTTAGAAAGGTTCATACGATGTGCCTGCCCTTACTGAATCTAAGTGGGTGCTGATGCAGTGTCTTTATTTGTCCTAAAGAGTCAACCGTCTTCAGGTGAGGACATCAAGCCTTTATCTGAAATGCCTCGAAGGGAACAGAGGGGCCTCTTCTCTGATGAGGAGGATTCTGAAGTGAGTATCTCTTTAATAAATACCTACAGAAATCTTGGGGATCTGGGTCACCCTGACTTTAGTCCACTCATCTGGGGACTCTCTTGGATTATCTGTAGGATTGGGAACTCTGACATGCGTGCATTTACTCCCAGCCATACTGAAATTTCCTTCTTACTCTAAGAGTGGCATCTGTGGGAATGTTTTCCCTGTCTTCAGAGAGTTGAAGTTGTGTGGTACACGCAGGCATTAATTGAAAACCTGAAGAGAGGAAAGACCAGAAAATCAAGAGCAGAAATCATGGAAGACTGTATATGTTTAATCTTGTGTCCTTAGCTTACAGCTAGCAATTAATCTGCAAAGCTGAGAGAAATCGCCGTGGAGTTGCAGGTCATTGGTACATCTGAATAAGACAATCTTCCCCTACTTCAGAGGCACACTAAACACTTCTTTCAAAAGGAAAAACATGAATGTCCCATTTAGAATTCTTAAACATACAGCATTGCTTTGCAAAGTGACGTTTCTTTGGTTTGCACAGGACTTGTTTTCATCAAGTAAAACTGTGAAGTCTGAAGCTACATCTCTCACCACCAGCAAGTCCATGACAAAAGCTCCGCTTTCCTTGTTTGATGATGATGAAGAGGTAAGTACCACTTCCTAGTGCCTGCTTGTGGGAACCCTTCTGCACAGCCTGCTGCAAATGCAGCAGGGAATATTCTGAAGTTTACAAAACTAAGCTCGCAAATGGAATACTAAATCTGAGCACTCAGTTGATTGGACAGCATTATGGAGGAGAGCAATAGCAGGGACTTTTGCAAGTTCCTGGTGTCTTGAAGGGCATTATCGCTCTGATTGGTAGGACTAGAGAACACTGAGCAATGGAACAGTTATGAGCTTCAGGATGCTCTTTTGTCCTGGCCTATAGTGCCTAACCACATGGACGACTTCTTGCTTCCATTGTGTCATGGCTGGTGACTTCCTTTCTTCTTGCTTTTCAGTTTGTAAGAATTGTGGCTGCTAGTGTAGAAACTGAGATCAGAGCATAGTTTGTGTAAGAAACTTAATTGAATTAGTATGTGCTTTGCTTTTTTTTTTTACCGTCTTCTCTTTCCCACACACCCTCCAAAGAGCTTTCAACTTGGCCTGCAGCCTTCGTGGTGAATTAACTTACTCCGTAGCCTTAACCTGAGACAAATAGAAGGTCTGCTGAGAGTTTTATAAGATAGGGGACTTCTGCAAATTCAAGATAAAGGTTTCCTGTTCAAGAGGGAGCTGCTTTCATCTCACCTTTCTGAATTGGGGCTGTTCAGAACAACTGTCAGGGTAGTAAGACATTTTGTAATGCGATAAGGTCTCTGGTATCTGCTGTGAAGGTTACATTATGGAACTGAAATTCAAGCTGAGTAGAGAAAAGCATAAATAAGTCTTAGATGGTGAAGTCAACATATAACTCTGTATATTCTGTTGCCTATATAATAATCTGCATGAGCATCTTCAGGTGAGAAGTCTTGGTTCTTGGCCAACAGTAG
>NW_010428872.1:11198-21345 GCF_000710305.1 Buceros rhinoceros silvestris | reverse complement strand
GTTCAGCTTGTCTGTTGTGTATCTTCTTGAACAGGATTCATTCTCTCTTTCATTATGTAGACGTGGAAACAGTGTATTAGTTGCTGTGCAACACAATTGCTGTGTGGTGGTTTTTGGCAGCTGGCTAAGCCTTATGGTGGAGAATCTGTGGGTCAAAACCAGTCTGCATGCTTATGAGTTTCTGGTCTATCGTTTGTAGAATTTTCTGAACTCAAATACCATATCACACCATCATTTCTTGATCCTACTCCTCTGAGAAGTGGGTGGAAAATGTCTTGTATGCTGATGACTTTACAGTGAGCTTTTCCTTGTGGCTTTGGCTTTTGATTTTTTTAATTTTGTTTTTATTGTTTTATTTTAAGGATCTTTTTGGTGTGGTACCTGCCAAGACACAACAGGAAAACCCCCCAGAAGAGAAAGCAAAACAGTCAGAGCTGCTTAAGAAAGCCTCCAGCTTATTGTTTAGCAGTGATGAGGAGGTACTGAGAACTAAGGTTTGGTTGAATGGAGTTACTGGGCTTTACACTGGGCAAAGCATGAAACTGTTGAGACAGGAACCACAGTCAAACCAGTCCCTACCCCAATCCTGTGAATTGTTTGCAATTTTCTTGCCCCAAATTCTCTCAGGATCTAGGTAACAGAAGTCATGTGAAAGACAAAATTCGGTATTTTCCATGTAATTTATAGAAAGATCAGTAGCAAGTGGCTAACAAATCTGACTTAAAAATATTAATTTTAAATTAATTTTAAAATAAGTTTGCTCTCACTGCTTTTATTTCTGTAAGGAGAGTTTAGCAGTTCTATATAGATATGTGGTGAGTTTGTTTTGGGGTGGCTTGTTTTTTTGTGTGTGTGGTGGTGTTTGCATTTGTTTGCTTGGGTTTTGGTGGGGGGTTTTGTTTGGTTTTTTTATATCTAGGGATGGGAAAAATGCAACATAAATAACTAGGCTTCCCAGAGAACAATCCGCTTCTAAACATGGATTGCATGTTGTCCTGAATCTTAAATGAAAGCCAGAAACTCTAAGTAAATGAGAAACTTGTCTGGAAAGTCTTTGAATTAATTCACATGAACAGGTTCCAGACTCTTCTTAACTATCCCACCCCCCAAAATTACTCTTTTGTGTAGACTTTTGTGTAAGATTTTTATTACCTGTCCTGTAATTGCTTGTTTAGTGGATACTGGTAATATCTTTAGATGCATTTTTATCTTAAAGTAGAATAAACCAAGCTCATACTTAAACATGCCTGTGGTCCCTTTCAGTAAAGGGACAAACAGAGATGGGAAATGGGGCGAACCACTTGGAATGCTGGGAATAAAAAACCCCACCAGTCAGAAAACTCTCACAATCCCAGAAATGTTTTCTTCTAATGTAGTTTTTTGACTTGTTCAGTGAGTAGACTTGATTGAGTGCTAGCTCTAGAGGGGGGAAAAAAAAGGTTGAAAATTGAGGAAATAAGTGCAGCATCATGCACTCTCGTAATGAGGAGTCTTGGGTGTGGATGTTGTGGGTTTTTTTCTTGGGTTTTGTTTTGTTTTTTTCCCATACAACAAACTTGCTAATTTAAGTGACTCAGATTAGGTCCTGCTGGGTGACCTTACTCTTGTGACTGCAGCTGACACTGACCTCAGTTATCAAGAGCAACTACAATAGTAAAGTGTTCACCCCGTTTTATTGGGCAAATTCCTGAAGGTGGCCAGGCCCTCTGCAAAGCCTGAGCAATGTCAGATTACAGCAGCTAACACAAAGGCAGGAACATAAACTAGTAGAGAGATGCAAGGACTGTCAAGAGGCTGAAGTATTTCTCCTTATAGAGAAGATAGGAGAGTGGCTTTGACAAAGGAAAACTTACGGGTTCCTTCTTTTTAAGGAACACTGGAATGTCTCCAAGCCAGCTAAACTTCCTCCTGAAGATGACCGCAAAAAGGATTCTGCAAAACCAACGAGTGCTGTTAGTCAAGCTAAAGCTGTGAAGAAGATGAGCCTCTTTGAGGAAGAGGATGAGGAGGATTTATTTGCAATCACTAAAGAGAGGTGACAGTCCTGGAAGGGAAGGGGTGGCTTTTTTCAGATCAGTCCAGCAGCGCCCTCAAAACTGGACAGACCGAGGCACATTGCAAGTGTTGTTCCTTGCTACTGCTGTTGAGGAGGAAGTAGAGGTGTATGAGTGGGAATGGGCAGAGCTGGGTTCTTTTATCGTTTGTATCTGTTGTGGATCATTCTTCTTACCACCACTGAACTGGGCTTTCTGTTTGCGTGCCTGACATATAAAATCCTCTTGACCTCTTAATTTTCACTTCTGTGAAGACAGGAAGGGAGGGTGGTAGAATTGTTGAGACAGTGAGGAAGCTGAGTCCTGTATCTGGGACCACTTGTTGCAAATAATTGTCCTGAGTGATACTTTTAAACAGATGCAGCGCATGGCCTTTGAAACTTTTGCACTCAGTCTTCCACTTTCTCCTCTGCAGCCAAAGAAAGCCACAGAAGATATCGTTGTTGTTTGAAGATGATGCTGTTAATGGAGAATCGCTCTTCAGCTCCCAATCAACACTACTTCCTTCAGCTGCTAAGACTGCAGTGGTACCTCCTCTTTCTTTATAAATTAATGTGGAACACTGAGTCTTTTTATAGTCTATCTTCCTTGTGAGGTACCGAATGTAAGTCTACCTTAGTTTAGTGGTAGTTCTAGCAAATTGGGAATGGGAACAGGGCAGTCTGAGCCCTTACACATAAAACTTCTTATTACCATCAGTCTAATAGGATTTCAAAGTTTTCTTGATCACTAACCCTAGATTTGTTTGGTTTATGCTAAAATCTCTTCCTGAGGATGTTTTGAGAGCTCTCAACCAGAAATACTATTAAAAGGAACAAACAGCTTAGTGCTGCCTGTGAAGCTAGGGCTTCAGCCTTTGTGTCACCTCAACCCAAGCTGATTTACATGTGTCTGCAGGCTTCTTACTGGTGCTCTGTTGAGGGTGCTTATGCTATACTTTGTCTTGTGAGGTTACCCCATAGCGTACTGCCTGTCTGGTTGTGCTTTGGAATTGAGAGTAGGAGTTCCAAAAGCTTAACGCAGCAGTATCTGTAGTGTGGGAATTGCTGTACGTGTGTGTGTGCTGCCCCCACTCCCTCACTTGCCTTTCCAGGCAAAACAGTTGTCATGGCCCATAAAGATAATAGAAGAAAAAACAAGCAAGCCACGGTTTAGCTGCTGGCAGTCACAGAAAACAGTGCACTAATCAGACGAGATTCCCAGGATATCTGCTCTAAGGTTGCAAGGACTTCCTGGCACTCTCCAATCAGACTTAAGAGACTCTGACTAGAAATCAGAAGTCACAAACCATGGGAGGAAAGTAGAAGTCAAACATGTTGCCAGTGTCCTAGAACCCTGCAGAAGGCAAACTAAGACTCTGCTATCCCACAGCAGCATATGACACCAATTTTGTGTCACCAACACTCTCTTAATTTTTCAGGTGAAAGTAAAACCAGCACAAGGACCACCTTTTTTTAATGAAGGAGAAAAGGAGGAAAAGGAAGACCTGCCAGATCAAGCAGCAAAGTCTGACCAGGTAGAAGATACATTGTGGTGTTCAGAAGAGCCTGAAGCAGTTCCTGTGCCTAGAGGAACAGATGTTGCAGGGCAGCGAACAAAGGAAAAAGTGAGGGATTTTCTTACATTAATCTGAAGTTTGGTAAAGGTTCAGTTTAAAAAAAACCCCATCAATCTAACAATGCTGCTCTGGGACAGAATTCTTTTTCTGTATTGCCCCTTCTATTGCTGAGGAGAGAGTAACTGTCTCCATTTAACATCATCATTTGTCAGTCAAATAGCAAATTGGTTAAATGGCATTTAAAAGTTGTTTCCCAACTGATGTACATGAGAGAATTGTTTGGGTTGGGTTTTCTTTTTCAGGGGGAGAGGTGGGGATTGGGGGGGAAGGTGGAGGAGGGGCAGAAAATCGTTTTCTTTTTTCTTCCAGAGTGGGTTGGGTAATCTTTACTCTCATGATCAGAGCTTTGCTTTAAAAGAGCCTGTGTAGGCTCTGCTTCAAGGTCAGTAACTTTTTTCAACATACTGTAAGATGAGTTATAAATAGTGTTGGTAGCTGTGGCATTCAGGATTGTGAATTTCTCCTGGACAATACTGTTACAGAACAGCATCAGATGTGTATTGTTGAGCGTATTGCTGAAGAAGCTTTAGCAGAACTTAAATCTTGGGAATGGTCTTCCTGAGTAATTGTTAGGGAATGACCAGCTGATGGACTTTCAGAATAGTTATTTGCACTTTCCTGAGGACACTCAAGGTTCAGGTAATGCTGTCTACGTGAAAGAATCCCAAGTTGCATGAACTGGATACCTTCTAAAATGGCCAAGTTGCTTAATGGAGCCCTGTGGCACATGTGCAACACACAGATGAGGAGGAAACCTTATGCAGGAAGCTGATTATCAACAGTGTTACAGTGTGGGGTACAGGAGAAGACTTGTGTTCTCTTCAGAGCCGTGAAGTATGTTTTCTTCTTTGTCTCTTGCTAATCTGCATGCTGCTATTCTATCTACTTAGGAAAAATGAGTTGATTATAGTTGTCTACTTGGTAATGGATTGCAGATGTCTGACCACTGCTGGCATTTAACCAAGAAAGCATAGTGGGTTTTTGAACAAACCTGAACTAAATAACAGATTGATGAGTTGATTTTTTTACTTTGTTAATTTGCAGCCTTTTGCAGCAACATCCTCAGAGCCAGCCAGCAGTTCAGATCTGTTTGCAACTTCACCACCAGCTCTGGAGAAAGATGTCAAGACCCAAACTAAGAAAGTGTTAAGCTTATTTGAGGAGGAGGAAGAGGAAAGACTGGAAGATGATGATGGCATAAAAAATGCACTGAGAGAAATTGGTGTGGTGAGTCTAGGGAAGTTCTTGAACATTATGAAACAGTATTTCTACCTCTGCTAGTATAGTAAAGAATTTAGAATTAATAGAGAATTCTAGTTTTGTTTTTACCCTTCCCTCCCTTTGTGTCATGAAGGTTAATCTTTCTCTATTTCTAAACTTTCAGATTCTTGGGCAAGAAGTTTTTCCTGCTCCTCCCCATGATCTTGAATACCTTTGTAAACTTTTCCATCCCACTAACTCAAAAGCATTTTGCTACATGCTACTATGTAAAATTCTGTACAGATGTTTTGGTGCAGCTACTCGATGTTTGCTGTATAGAACTGATGCCCCAGTTACCCCTCAGGGACCAAGGTACTAGGAAGCAGAAGATGTGATACTTGAAGCTGTGTGGTTTATTCCTGTTTTATATTGTTGCAGTTTGCTTGGTGGATATATGCCTGCAGACTTAACTTCAGCAAGAATCATCTTTATTCTATGTTTACTTCTGTTTTTTCAAGTATGAGTATTCACTTTTTAAAAAAAGCCTCCAGTTGCCCTATTCTTGCTGTCTGGCTTTCCTGATGTGGCATATGCCATCAAGAGGTAGACTTTGAATCTTCAGTAGCAATGTCCTTTAATCCATAGCAATGTTCTTGTTTATACTTGATGCAGAGACACCAACATTTTTTCTGTAAACTTGAAGTCATGTCAAAAAGCACATACTGTCTACTACAGTACACCACAAAGTTTTGTCATCTTGGTGTGACCAAGTAAAGTAAGTTGTCATCCCGAAAGGCTATACAGTCTTTATTCAGAAGTCCCTGGAGCTGAATGAAATAGCTGACTTTTTGAGAAACCCCCCTGTTTATTGCTGCTTCTGAGTTAAAATGGATTGTTAGCTTGAGGTTAGGGCTTTTTTTTTTGGAGGGGGGGGAGGGGAACACATTCTGAGATGGTTGCAAGAAGCTACATCTGTCCTATGAACTTGTGAAGATAAAATCCTTTCAAATCTTTCCTTCAAAGCACTCAGCTGTCAGCATTTAACAGTCACAAAGTGATTAATGTGCCGAAATTCATATTCATGCAAAAATCTGAGTAGGTAATTTAAACTTAATCTTTTTGATGGGTAAATCTGAAAGGTGCTACTATTTTCATTGCTTATCTCAACTTAATATGCATTTCGTGTGTGGGTACTTGAAGAATCACATAAAGTTTTCATGTATTTGGGCATAAATAGCAGTTCTAGGGCTCTTAAAATGTGACCTGGCTTTTCATATAAAATGTAAAGTGCACAGAGAAGCTGAGAATAAAGCAGTAATAAAAATCATAGGACAGCGTGTATGGACCAGCCCTTTGGGGCTTCTGGAGACTTGGACTGGGAAGGGGAAAATTGGGCTTTATTCTTATGACTGCTGCTCCTGCTGCTTGCATTTTGAGTCTGATGTTATGCTATTGGACATTCAGTCATGCTCTTCAGAGGCATTCTTGCATTTGCATGGGTCCTGAGGAGACATAAGATACTGGCCTTCACCTAGACGTTCAGTGGGGCCTTTGCCCTTTGAAAGTCAGGCCTGGGTGCATATAGTGACCATGACCAAAGAAAGGTATTTTTTTTGGTGTCCAAGCACCTGATACTGGTTGGTTTGCCACATAGTGGAGGGCTGATACCGTCATATGTTTGATTGTCAACTTCCCCCCCACCAGCAAATTTGAAAGTACAAGTTCTTGCCAACGGCAGACAGTATGTTCTGTTCTTCATTGTGGGGGTGCGTTTGCTATAATGGGAGGAGAACAGGGAATCTAGCAACAATAATAGCTTTACAGACCTTCAACTTTGAAAAGGAGCTTAGGAAGATAATTAACCAGATGCTTTTCTACTCAATTGTCTGTCCTGCACTATCAGCTGAAAAATTCAAGGCATAAAATTCTTGCAGAAATATAAGCCTAACTGTATGCTCCTGATAACATACTGAAAACCTTTTATGTTTTTTTCCTCTTTTTCTTCATTCTAAGGAAGCTTTACAGGTAAATAGTAGTGGCTGGATCTCAGGTCAGCAGACACAGATACGTTTTGGTTAATGCCTTCTCATCAAATTGAACTGTGAATACAAATATTTACGTTGTAAGTTTTGATCAAAGTTAAATATATAACTGGCAGTTGAGATTGTATTTTTGTTACCAGGGTCATAGTGTAGCCGCAGGTGAATTGTAACATGCCTTATTGCTAGGCAAATAACCTCCTTAAGAAGGGAGTTTTTCACTGTGTGGACCTTTCTTTTCTCCTTCCAGGTTTCTGAGAAAGGTGCCCGGCCCAAAAGCACCGGAGTCTTTCAAGATGAAGAGCTCCTCTTCAGTCACAAACTTCAGAAGGACAATGATCCAGACGTTGATCTCTTTGCAAGCCCCAAGAAGTCGACAGTGAGTTCAAAGTCCTCCTCTGATCCTGCTATTTAAAAACAGTCTTTGAAATGTGCATTCTACTGGTGTTCCTTGTTTGAACACAGCTTAGAAATCACTGATTTCCAGGGAGGGCCAAGAGCTACTGTCATTTCAGGCATCATGAGCTGAAGGAGATGTGCTTTTGATCTGTGACGCACCTTTTCTTTATCCTTTAGTCTGCAAACCGTATCCTGAAGCCAACATCTGGAGGAGGGCTTTTTGGGGATGATGAGGAGGATGATCTCTTCAGTACCGCTAAAACAAACCTTCCGGTATCTGCTCCTCTACTGTAAATAGCTTTCCAGTGTCTTTTATGTGTGGAAGGAATTTGTTCCGTATGTACTCCCATGAGAAATGAAGTAACTTCTCAAATCTTTTTGAGAGAATAGAAATGGTGATTGTGGCCCTGAAAAACATAGGGTACAAACAGATACATTAGGTCTCCCAAAGCAGGGATGAGAGAATTAGATTCTTTTTCTTTTTGTGTACCGCTGGGACTGGCTTAGGTGTAAGAGAACACACCTGAGTGGAAATCAGAGTAGTAGAGTTTGTATTGTTTAATTATTTTAATGTTTAACTTACTAATATTTCTCCTCTGTAGTCCATGCATGACTGGTGAGTCTTGCTCTATGATTTATGTGATTAGAGTCTCTGCAGGTTGGTTTGATTTAAGGTAATGAATGTGGTAATAGAATCCTTGTGACCACTGTATTGTTTTTAGAGGGTGAGCAGCTGCAGTAATGAATTAGACTGTATTACAGGTGGTCTGAAGTGAAAGTCCTGACATGCATTTTAAACTGCTATTCTAAATGTATTTAGCTTAATTAAATTAAAGCCACCTTTTACTTTAGTCTATTTTCATGTCTTTAGCTGGAAGTTAGGCTAGAAACTGGCAATAGTTCCTGGAAATAGTTTACTCTGAGGACTGTGGAAGGGGTGGTCTTAAGTAATTAGTCCTTGGCAGCTATGTGAGGAGCCTGTTTGCTTGAAAACATAAAAATAGCAGCATTCCTTAGCTAGTTTTGTGCTTTTATTTTCCCTGCTGTCCAGTGCATGAGGAAATATGTATGCATATATTGAAACTCACAGTATTTAGCATAGACAGCAACGGTTGAGGTAGGTTAAAGAAATGGAGTGAAAGGTCCCTGTCATTGCAGAGCCAAAAGGCAATGCCTACTATGCATTGCAGAGTGAAAAGATGTGACTAGTTTTCAGATAGAAGCAAGATTTTAAAAAGCTTTGCTTCTTTTTTCTTAATCTGCAGACCATGCTTTTTTACCGGATTCATGTTGACTTGTGCTCTTAATACTTTCAGAAAATAGCTGAGAAGAAAACACTTAAGGCTAGTACGAGCCCTTCCTTGGAGAGCAGTAATCTGGAAAATGCTTTAAGTGCCAAACAGGACGAAGCTCTGAAGGCAGTAACTACAGAGGCAAGTACTTAAATGTGGTGTTTTGAACAGCATGCAAATTAAAAGGAGGTGTATCGTTTTGTCTCTTGAAAAGATCAAAAACTAATGCCTGGATTCACTGACTGCAAAGTGGCAACGCATGGTCAAACTTGTCTCTGCCTATCATCAGGTGCACTGAAGTTTGGGTGCTACTGATACAGTGTTTTATTCATTGCCCACACACTTATAAGGGCAAAGTATAAGGCAGCGAAGAATGACACCTCAGGTCCAGCTGGATTGAAAATTGGTGGTTTTTAATTTTTCTCTGAAGTGCCAGTATCTGTTGGAGTGAATGGGATCTTTAAAGTATAGGTAGACTTTCTCAGAGAAGAGATCAGGGCATGCAGCAAAATCTGCGGCTGTTAAGAATCTTATCTTAGAGACTTTACAATGAGCAAACAAACCTCCTATTCCTGTCCTTAAGCTTGCAGAACCAATGGTCTCAGGGAGAGGCAGTCTGGATCTGAATTTTGGCTTGTGCCTCACCAGAGCTGCTTTTTGGATTTCCAGCTGTAGGAGATTAGCTTTCCATTTCAGGGCATGGGGTGGTGCGGAGGGGGCGGGGGGTGGTAGTGGGTTTTTTTCTCCCCTGGGCTGAGGAGCACAGGGCACTCTGTAAGGCCTAGTAATTAGCCTGTCTTTCCTTATGGTGAAGTATTCCTTGAACACTTCCCTTTTTTTCATAGCTACTAACAGCCTGGTGAAGGGATGATCTCAGCCTGTCTGAGGTTCAGCTGAACACTGCATGCTTTTAAGCGGAGAACAATCTCCTCAGATACTCGAGTCCTCTGTCATGCTATCAAGACCTTAAAAACAGTGTCCAAACCTCTGTATACTCTCAGTTACTTCAACCAGGCGGAAGGAGCTCTGACTGCCCAATTGTACCAGCAGTATACAAACTAGCTCACAAAACCATGTCGTCTACAGACTTGTGGAGAAGAGCACCTTAGCTGATTTGGTTCGTTCCTGAGTCCTAAAATTGACTGAAGCCTTCAGAATAAACAGCTGTTCTTGCTCTTTCAGTCTAGTCCTATTTCTAGCACTGATGGCCTGCTTTCTATAGAGGAGCACTTGCTTCTCTGAAGCCGTTCTCCTTGCAGGCTGAGAGGCAAAATCTTTGAGCCCTTTTAACTTCTGGGTGGGCTTCATCCAAGTCTGTGGCGCTATTGTAGAAAAGAGAAAAGTTAGTTATATCGTGATCTGGTAACAAGGCTTCAGAGAGTCTTAGGGGAGGGAATAAGCAAGGAGGGAGGGTAGCTGTGGCAGATTGATTTGACTAGCGTTGTGTGTGACACAGAAGAATGGAAGCTGTTGGCAAAAGTATACAGCAAAATATAATACTGGGTGGAATGAAATGTGGTAATGAAGATGGGGTTATGGCATGGA
>NW_010428872.1:5037-11133 GCF_000710305.1 Buceros rhinoceros silvestris | reverse complement strand
GTAGGGAAACTGAAGCAGAAGATTGAGTGACTGTAGCTCAATCTATGGCAGTAGAATGTGATGATAACAAGGTATCTCAGAAGAATTTGATAAGCAGTGAGCTGCTTTCTATAAATGTATTAAAATGCAAACTATGGTCTGGTTGATAACAACTTGTCCACTTGTTTAATCCAGTGTAATTTTGTGCAGAAATCTACAGATCCTGTTGCCATTAAAACCAAAGAGCCCTCATCTCGGATTGGAAAGCTACAAGTAATTAACTTTAATGGCATTTTGACTTTAAAAAAAAAAAATCTTCCTTGACTCACTGATGGCTTTCCCTGACACAAAATCTTTTCACTTCCTTACCTCATTCTTGCAATTTTTTTTTTCAGCTGGCATAACTTCTGTTACTTTTTCTGTATTGCATGTTTAATATTATTTCCCCCTTTTGTTTCAGACCTGACTCTGAGCATCACTATTGACTCTACTTAGGGGGCAGAGGGTGGGCTCCTCTTTGACTTGCTATTCTTCTCAGCACTGCTTTAAGTATAGAGACTCTTAGGGGTGTGTTCAGAGACTTCTAGGGTTTGGGGTTTTGGTCCCTCTTCTGACATGAAATGACTAATAACTGTCTATATCACGCTATCACTCTTAATGTTGGAACAGTTGTTATCTTCAGACAAGATACTGAGCTAGATAGGTCTTTGGTCTGACATACTGTGGCCATGTTGCTCCTGAAGCTTTTTGAAGAATAATAGTGTTCAGCACTCCACAGACTTGGTAAGACAGAGGATGTGGGAGACACAGAAATGCATAGGTATGAGAAAGGCCAGCCACTTATAGAAGAAGAACTTGAATGCTTACGTACGCTAAATCTTGCTGCTTCTCTGGAACCAATACTAATGTGATGTCTTTTTGTCTGTATGTTTTTATTTTCTCTGTTTTGTAGGCTAACTTAGCTATTAACCCTGCAGCCTTACTACCTGGTGCAATGCCTAAGGTCTCCAATGTAAAGTCTCTCTTACCAGTTCTGGATACTCCAATGCATGAGCCCAAGGACGTACAGAACATTGAAGCCTTCTCTGCTGCAGGGAACAATGAAGAGCTAGGTGTAAGCTTTGATCAGCCTATGCAAGCGGATACCTTGCGCAGCGCCAATAAGGTAACCTTGGTATTTAGAAGGATAGAAAGAGAGATTAAAAACACAGCCTGTCCTTGTGCAGGAATTTGTGCTTTGGTGCGTAAGTTCTGCTAACGGTGTGGTCTATCTGAATCTAAACAGAGGTGTGGAAATCTAGGAGAAAGTCAAGCCTACTACATTCTTAGCTCTGTAAGGGACTTATGTATATGCCTAATTCTGTGCCTTTTAAAGGTACATTCCCAAAATACAGGGAAGTTCCCTACAGGTTAAAGGTATTTTGTCCTAACATACTGTCCTGTCCCAGGAGATGCCAACATGAAAACCATAAAAAAGGCACCTCTCTAGGCTAACTGTGAAACACATTATGGACAGCTGCTGTGACAAGATATCAAGCACACATCACTGCTGTAGGTTGACCTTTACCTTCTCTGTGGATAAAAAAGTCATATTGTCCTGAACTGTCATTCCCAATCTTTTTCAAACGAACACTTTGTAAAGAAAAAAATGGGGGGAAAAAAAAAAAGTGTTACAGCTTTTGACATGGCAGATCTCTGCCTCCTGACTCATTTGGGTTTTATTCATACCTTTTACTTTATGGACTGCAAAAGGCACGTTCTAACTAAAGATTTAGTGGTTCTTTAAGAAAAAAAGAAAGCTTGAACCGTGTACTTAAGATTTGGTCTGGTGCTTATGATTTTATACATCTCTTGGATTTCCTGAGACCAGCCATTTGAATAAGATAATTTAGGATATTAACTTGGATTCTTTTTTTGCTTAATGCTGCTGGGGCTGTTTGTTACTAGATGAGCAGCAGAGGTGACAGGAGCAGATGCAGCAGCTGTTACCACAATAGCTGACATGACCTCTTGGTGTCAAATGGGTTTGAATCTTGTATATCAGACTAATGCATTACCAGGTAGGCATAGTTGTTTCCAGTAGCAGCATGTCCTACAGAACAGACAAAACCCTTTATCATGATATTCTTAAATAGATAATTAGAGCAAAATAATAGAGCCCCTGTAGCTGCCTATGCTCAACCTTGAATGTTCACTTCAGTGACGCCGCATGGTTTTTTACAGTAGTAGTGCAAGCGGAAGCATCTCAGTAACTACACAGTGCTTGGTTTCTTGTGGCCAGGTTACATGTTTTAATTTTGGCATATCGTTGCTTCTTGAATTTTTCAAGTTTGAGTTGAAGCTGTAAACATATGCAGCCAAATGCACTTTTTTCCCAAAGGCTGGAACAAAGCAACTTACCCAGCATTCTAGCTGTCCTTTCAAAGAACAGTGCATGGAGCAGGGGTAATTTTTTTCAAGCGTATCTCCCTTCCATCATAATTCTCCTGTTTTTCAGCCATGCTCTGATCAATACAGCCCCACACTCAGAAGGCAGATGTGCTTCTACACTGATTCTGACAAAAGCATATGGCTCCTTTAAGCTGTGTTACAGCATGTCCATCTACTCCAACACAGCAATTAACAAAAGGGAAGAGGAGGTTGTACTGATCTGTTTCCTACCTGTGTGAATACTCATGTCTGTGTGGAATATGGTAGAGGCTATAACGGATACTTGCAGGAGGCCTTCTTTAAAAGCAGCAGAGGAATAAACTGCAGCAGGCTATGCATAAAATGAAAGTAAATGGAAAACATAATTAGTCATGGCTTGGGCAGACTAACTGCACTGCAGAAGCCCCTGGATTAGCAAGCTGTCAGGCTGCCTAAGGTGTTACCAAAAGCTGAAGGGCTAGAGTGGCTTGCTGACCTGCGTTGTGACTGCCTACTTGCTAGTGCCGTTGCTTTTGTACCTGAATTCTACCTGCTGTGGAATGACCAGAGGGCAGCAAATCAAAAGTCCTGCATTATTTTTCTGAACCTTGCTGCAACTACAAGCATGAATGTCCCACTTGTCAGTCTTTCCCCTTTCTGAAAAATGGAAAGAATGGATGATGCTGAGCTAATGATGAATGGTTTCTGCTGCTTCTCCATATAACATAAACCACTGCCTGCTCAGCATTCCTAACTCAAGGTTCCCCGCTGAGCATTTGTTAAATCTATGTGTAGCTGTTTGAATTACTTAGAGCTGTAAGCCGAACTTGCAGTTAATTCAGTTTCAGTGTCCTAGTATGAAACAGGAGATAATGCATGTTAATTGCAGTGTTGTGAAGGCAAAGTGCTGCCAGGAAATGTAACAGGAATCCTGACCTGTCTTCTGTGAAGTGTGCGGGTTTTTTCCTGTATAACCCTGTATAAGAGCAGTATAAACCTGCTCTGCTTTTTTTACTTTTCTGCAGACCAGGATCAAGGTTACAGGAAAACGAAGACCTCCTAGCAGGATGGCCCGCCGTCTAGCTGCTCAAGAGTCTGAAGAGAGTGAGGAGGTAGACAGTGCTAAGGAATCACAACTCTCTCTACCAAAACAGGTGTTGGCAGTAGTGAATATAAGGGAGCCTCTTGCTACTGAGGCAGAGTCCAAGGAAAACAACTTTCTCTCTGGCTTGTCATTACCAGCTCATGGCAGTGTTTTGTCTGCTGGGACAGACAAACTCCCTCCTCCAGCAGCCACAGACCAAGGGGGTGATCTCTTTGAATCGGAAGACCTTTTTGCAAGCAGCTCAATATCCAGACCAGCTGCACAATCAAAGTTAAAGGAGCCAGACAGTTTGGCTAACAAACCCATCAAGGGCAGTGAGAAAAAGCCTGATCTGTCTGTTCTGAGTGATCAGGACAGCAATGATCTCTTCCAGCCTGTACAGCAAAAATCTTCCACAAAAACCAGCCCTATACCTTTCTTTGAGGAAGAGGAAGACTCTCTTTTCACCTCTCAGAAAACCGGAAAAAATGAGTTGAAATCTGCTGTCCAGCAAGGTGTTGACACTACTGTCCAAGACATCTTTGAGGTAATGGTTGAGCCTACCACCTTGGCCTTTTTTGATCTCCAGGGCCTTATGCAGACCCCTCTACTTAGACATAGGCTTAAGAGAGGCTGCTGAGTAGGATGGGGTGTACTGGTTAGGTAGTGAAGTAAACTGTCAATCATGCTCTTCTACTGGGCAATAGAAACTCTCTCTTTGGTTGTTCACCCCCTTATTAGCTAGAGTGGATTAAAAGATGGAGCCGTAACACAGAGCAGGCATTTCACTGAACATGATCTTCTACCTATATGATCTTTTTCAGAGTATTAAAATATTTTGTTCTTATCTGTTAGCTGTCTGTTCCATCCACAGCAGCTTAAATAACTCCTTTTAAAAAGGAATAAAGTTGGCAGGCTGGGCAGTCGATACAAGCCTCCATGTGCTGTATTTGATCTGTGCACAATCCCACACTAAGACATTTCTGCTGAGCCTTCTGTGGGGAGAAGGGACTCTCACTTCTTGGGTTTGAGAAGCCCAAGGCTGTCAGTCTTCTAAACATCTCAACTGTTGTGTACATATAATTTGACTATTCTCTTTAGTGTGTTGTGTATTCATGATCTCCCTATGGTTTGCTCCAAGGATGATATATTTGCTACTGAGGCAATTAAACCAATGAACAAAGTGAAAGAGAAAATGCCAGAGACTAACTTGTTTGACGATAACATTGATATTTTTGCGGATCTCACCATAAAACCAAAAGAAAAGAAGACCAAGAAAAAGGTGGAACAAAAATCCATATTTGATGATGATATGGGTAAGTGCCTAATGTCCTGATGCTAATCTCATAATATTGTCCTGAGCTGGATTTATAGACATGTCTTGGAACCCTTTGCTTTCTTCATCTTTTCAACTGCTCTGAGATCTCTGGTCGTCTTTGGATTCTAACCTTAGATGAGAACTTCCTAGATCTGCAGAACTAGGATGGCATTTGAATGGTTTAGGAGAGCGTATAAAATTCTTTTGAGAGGAGGAGTAGTTTAATTCCTGTAGGATTTCTCTCACCTGTGGGAATTGGAAAACTTCTCGTCTGGAGTAAGAGACTAATTCTATGTTGTTATGGCTCTGAGATACATTTTCTGTTTTACTTTGCACTTTCAATTTTTCAATTGAATCACTGATAGAAGAAATTAGCATCTCTTCCTACCCTGCCTTCACTGTTGTGTTGACTGTAAGATTTTTGATTACATCCATGTATACTCAGAACAATTTATAAATACGTGTACTGAGAGCAAAAGTTTACCCTGTATAACTTGTGGAAAAAGCAGCATTCAGTAATGTGAAGGGATGCAAAGCATAATCTTTTCTTATTCTTCATCAGTGGAGATATTGATAGTCATTCGACCCCCAGTCGTGTCTTATTTGTTCTCAATCTCTTCATGTTTATAGCTCTTTTTGGGGATTGCATGTATTTCTTTTCCTCTAAGATAAATTCTTTCTCCTCTAGCTTTGATTCTTGACAGTCTTCATTCTTTCTAACCTAATCAAAGTGAATCTGACTTAGCAGTGTTTTGCTTGGGCTGCTGTTAAGCATTCCAGCCTGCTGGAATGACCTGGCTGAAGCTGGTAAATGTGTTAGAAAAC
Source organism: Buceros rhinoceros silvestris (assembly GCF_000710305.1). NCBI lineage: Eukaryota > Metazoa > Chordata > Aves > Bucerotiformes > Bucerotidae > Buceros > Buceros rhinoceros. The sequence continues at coordinate 5,518 of NW_010428872.1, read as the reverse complement.
TTGGCAGAGAATGAACATCTTGAGATTTCAAAACCTTCTCAATTGATGTAAAAAATGAGACTTAAACATTTGCGTGCAAGGTATTTGAAATATGTATTGGATGAGTACAATATCTTCTTTTAATAATTTACATTTTTTCATGTAGCTTATAGCAAATGAAAGAATTTCCCGAACAGCTACCCCTTCCAAATATTTCATCACAAAAATCCAGACCCCATGTTGAAAAAAGTAGAGTCCCACTTAAAATTATCTTGGTAAATTAGCCACAACAGACACTGTTTGCACTTTCATTTTTGACATGTACTCTGGTGCTGGAGCTTGTTGTTGATGTCACGTCTGATCCTGATACCTGTAGCATCTACAGCACCTTGTATCTGATAGAATTCATCATCTTCTGGAGTGTTGGCTGATTTTTGGTGCAGCCATAGGTATGCGGCTTCTAAGTGCCCAAAGCTGTGGAGCTCCGGAGCACCAAGAGGAG
>NW_010428872.1:3553-4927 GCF_000710305.1 Buceros rhinoceros silvestris | reverse complement strand
GTAGGGAAGATGCCTGAAGGTGAGGATGTCCTGCTGGTAGTCAAGTAGTAGAACTGGCACTTGCCTACGCTTCAGGTTAAGGGTTGGCTTAAGTGATCATGGTAGCATTGTATCAGGACTGTATATTGATGTCTTGGGAGATTCCTTCTGCCGCAGACATTAAGTGGATGCAGTTTGTAGGGAACAGAGGCTGCAGGTTGCTTTCCTTTATCTTACTACAGCTTCTAGTCACTATCTTACTACATTTGTGTTTGGCTTGTGGTGACAGTATTAGAAAAACTTTCTCAGGTCTGTATCCTCCTAGCCTCCTCAATGACCTTATGGCTGATGACACGAACATCTTGATGTGACCTCTGCCTGTTCGAAAAACGGTGACAGAACTTTCTTCTGCATTGACAAATACTGTGATCCATGGTCAAAACTTTCCTATTGAGCCTTGTTATAAAATGGGAGTGATACCTCTACTGCTTACGGCACCCAGTGCATTTCGTCTCTGCTGTGAAGCTAATCCATGTGATAGCTTTGTGCTTTGGAGTGATGCCAGTAGGGGATTACCCTGTTTTACTGCCTTTCTAAACTGCTTTTGTGCTGAAATGCTGTCCTGGATTATTCCTTTGTAATCCCTGTGATCAGCACAATAGCAGACACGTGCTTTGGAGTGATGCCAGTAGGGGATTACCCTGTTTTACTGCCTTTCTAAACTGCTTTTGTGCTGAAATGCTGTCCTGGATTATTCCTTTGTAATCCCTGTGATCAGCACAATAGCAGACACGTGCTGGAGTGGAAGAAGTAGCGAGAAGAGAAAGGCAGGCGCGTTGTGGTAGGCTACTTTGTGCTTGGCCTTTGCTCAATGTTGGGATACGTGTTGAAGGCCGAAATGCTAGTTTTTGTAATCTGCACCAGTAGTATGTGCTGCTACTTACACTGACCTTGTGAATCACTAGGGATCCATTTACCTCAGTCTTGTATAATTTTTTTTCTATCCCCTCACAATGCAACTGCATTGATCTGAGTATTCTAAATATAAAACCTTAGTGTATAGATAGACTGTTGCGTGTGCCTAGGAAACCTCAAGGCAACACTTCATCATGTGTGTGGTAGCAGCTCCATCTCTTCCCATGAGCACAGGTCCTAAACATGAGCAGCACTAGCCACAGCAAGAACTGCAAGTCTGTGAGCTCTGATGTTGGCGCAGCATATTTGGGTTGGAGGGCTTAATTTCCAACCTGTTGCTATACTTCAGGAGAGAACTCTTAATAGCAATATGATATTTTTCCACTTTGTGGTCCTAATTATTTGTAACAAATGCTTGTATTGAGGAGGGTGGTGGGAGATCTTAATTCAGGACTGTATAAAGACTTTTTGAATATTCAG
>NW_010428872.1:2128-3464 GCF_000710305.1 Buceros rhinoceros silvestris | reverse complement strand
TCAGCAGGATGGCAGTTGTAGCTGTCTGCCTCCCTGCATCTTAGCTGTGCTCTGTTCTCAAGGAATTTATGCTGTGTTCTTATCGTGTTGCATATTAAAGACTCTTGTATGGCTACTGGATGTTGCACAGTAGTCACTAGCATGTACCATCTTTTCTGATTTTCTTTTGGCAATAGCCTCACAGCTCTTGGATCTCCCAGGCTCCTCAGAAATTAATCTTCTAGATAAGAGGGGTGTTATCTGGCACTCACATGATGAAATTTACTGTGGAGGTTTAATTTATTAGTACTTCTCAAATTCTTATGAGAGCTTGAACATGTTATAAAAATACAAGTATTATGCTGCTCTACTGAGAAGGAAGAATGTTCTTAATTTGACTTACAGCTAACAGCTCCCACGTATGTCCTTACAAATGCATCTAGAATGGCAAGCAGCAGGGAAGCGTTTGTTTATCACAGAATGTCCTTGGCAGTCATTGCTATGTGCTGGAAACTCTTACGTACAATGTTACTTCTGTTTGGCAGTCACTTCACATTGAAATCTTTTCCCTTTTTTTTTTTTCCCTCAACTTTAGATGATATCTTCTCTAGCAGCCAAGTCAAGATACCCACTTCCAAAAGCAGATCTTTCCAAGCAGTCTCGGAAACAAAATCTGAAAGCAAGACACTGAGCACTTTTGATGACCCACTGAATGCCTTTGGAGGCCAGTAGCCAAGGGGAACGTGTTGCAGAGACGAGGCCCTGTCCAGTACTAATACTCTGGATTCTCTGATCCGGTAGAGCTGATACGAGATGGCTGTGGGTATTGAAATGAGATTACCCGCTTTAAATGGTTAGTATCCTCTTGTGCTGGGTCTAATTGTGCTAAATGATATATTTTTAAAAAAAGAAAGTAACCTCCTGCTATCTTGGTTCCATGGTGCCCAGATGAATATAGCTTGTGCAATACCTGCAATGAAGTAATCTATTACACAAAGTATAGTTTGTTTTATTGAACAGATATATAGAGAAAATAATTGATAAATAGTAAATGGATTCTGCTAAACAAGATCTGTCAATATATCTTACTTTCCTCTTTACTGCTTGTTTAGAACGCCTGCATCATGACTTGAAAATAACCCAAACAACTACCATGCCTTTGTCTGAGTCAGCTGCCAATCTACTGAGCTAATGTTAGGGTAAGGCTGGGTTCTGTCATCAGGTACAGCTTCTCCTCTTATGTAGTCAAGCACTTAACAAACCTTGGTGCAGGACTTGACACCAGGTAGAGATAAGGAATTTTATACTGGCAGCTGACATGATCTATAAAAATAACAGTGCTAAAACTCCTCTCCCA
>NW_010428872.1:0-2005 GCF_000710305.1 Buceros rhinoceros silvestris | reverse complement strand
AAGAGTGTGTTACAGATGAGCACCTAGTGCTCCATGAAAACAACAGAAAACTAACGTTGTCTTCTGTCCAAGTCGTAAGCCGCTAAATGAGATTTTTTTGCCTGCCTGGATTTGCCAGTTTTGCAAATAACACTGTCCAAGAAGTCCATCGGTATTGAGCATGCTTGGTCGCTTCCAGGATAGCAATCATATGTGCATACCTTAGTGCAGAGACTCGGCTGTGCCCAAAGGCTTGCTGTCTGCTTTCCTGTGGTCTGATAACAGAGGGTTGCTGTTCTGTGGAATCCCTTTAACTGTCTGATGCATTTGGCTTAACCTTCCTGCTTCCTGTGTTTTCTAGCTTGCCTTTCTGGAGCTGATGCCACTAAGCATGCTTGATGCCCAGTGGTAGACGCTTGCTCTCCTGGATTCGTGCAAGCAGAGCAAATGCATAAATGCAGAAGGATCAAATGTTTCTTTTCTTTTACCAGTAACTGGCTGCACTTCTGACTTTAAAACTAGACGCGCTGTTTTTATGATAGTGATGCACCACCTTATCGTCAATTCTTAAGACTGTTCTGCTCTCTGTGAATTTAAGGGAAGTGCTCACAGGGCTTCTTTGAGAGCAGCTTCCACTTTCACTGAAGCCCTTGTCTGGAGACATCTGCTTCAGTCTCTTGTTTCTCAAGTTGAATTTACTGCATCCAAACCATCTAGCACTAATAAGGGTGAAGCAGAAGGTTAGGAGGGATAAAGAGAAACATCGTGTATTGATTTGCGCCATAGGTGGGCCTGCAATGAATCATGTTAAGTGGGGAGTAAGTTGGGAGTAGCAGCTTAGAAAAGAATGTGGGAGCTATTTGCAAATGGGTGTCTACAGTGAGAGCACTTGCACTTTATTTATAGGCATTACATCTGCTGCATATGCCTCATACATGATTTGGACTGCTTCTTTACTCCTGTGCTTAGAAGAGCTTCAAAGACATACTGGGGAAAGAGGAAAAAGGTGGTGAATTCTTCTGTTTCTTTTCTGCATCCTCCTTTTCTTCTTGGCCCTGCACATTAATAACTTCTATTAGCATTGCAAAGATGCTGTTCACAAGCCAAGAACCCTGGGGCCCAAAAGCTGTTGAAGTAGAAGGAAAAAAAAAAAAGCTCCTGTCTTAAAAGTGTTTCTTAAACTTTAATGTGAGAGCTCAGTAGAGAAAAGCTCTTGATTGAAACTTGCACTGTGACATAGATCAAAGTCTCTCCTTCCTCCAGTCCTTCTAACCTGGCACGGGGAAATTCTCTTCCCCCTGTTGAGACGTGTGGTTCTCAAATCCTGTAACGCTGCGTATTCTGCCCTAGGCACTTCACTTTTGGGAGGGACTGGTGTGAGTGGGGGTTTGTTTGGTTTCGAGTGGGGTTTTGTGGGTTTTTTTATTTGTTTGGTTGATTGGTTGTTTTTGGTTTTGATAACCATGGCTGTGTTTTCTGTGAAGGGCAGAGCTGGAGGCGCAGTGTTACAGAGCGCAGGACTTGCTCAGTGCGCTTTGTCAGGGCGCTCCAGTACCTGCTATATACATTTGCAGAACCATGGTATTTGTTCCGAGTGCTTTAACTGGGCCTGAAACCAAACAGCCAGAGTCAGGATAGGCCTTGCATAATTTAAAACCCAACTGGAAAGGAGAGTGGTTAATGTAATTAGCACCTCCTAATAAGATAAGCCGCTTGTCTCTGCTGTTTAGCCAGAAGGCTGTTCGTCTGAGGGCAGCACTGCTCCTGGAGGGCCGCCTGACATTAAAGCAGGAGCAATGCTGACCTTGAGTAAGGGTGCCCGAGAGCAGTGCTTGTCTCCTTGCCGGTGGCTAGAGCTGTCGAGGCCCGCGTCCCGGCTGCGGAGGCCGGCACAAGCTGGGAGCACCTTCCTCTAACTGGGCCCAGCGTTGCACTAGTACCGAGGGGAAAGCCCTGGGGCCCTCTGGGTGGAGCTTGAGGGATGAATGCTGGTTTTGCACGTTTTACCAGAGGAAAGGCTGAGGGT
>NW_010428871.1:4331-4853 GCF_000710305.1 Buceros rhinoceros silvestris | reverse complement strand
CCCTGCGACGCAGGGACTGGTGTGCCAGGCCCAGCTCCTCCTGGACTTAACAAACTGGGGCTTGGCCAGGGGACTTGGTGCTGGGAGGTGCTGGGAGCACTGGTGGCAGCTGAAGAACTCCCAGTAACCAGGGGCTGGAGCCCCTAGGACAGGTTCATTCCTTTGTCACAGAGCAAACCGGACAGCTCCAAGCTCACACCACCATGGTGGAGGACAAACCAAGAGCCAAGACCGGGGTCACAAAGCGCAGAGATGGTCTTCGGGCAGGGCTTGACCATCTGTTCAGCACAGGGAGACGAGTCATTTCCGCAGGGACCCCGGAGATGAAACAAATGGGGTCTGCACGGGACCACATGTGGTGGGGCACAGCCAGACCCTGCGTTGGGAAGAAACATCTGCCAGAGCTCTGTGCCAGGGGCGAGATGCTCCTTGGCTTGCTCCTGAGGGGTGGGGGCCTCCTGGGGTCCTGGTGGGCTCCTGAAGCAGGAGACACAGTGGGGTGGGGGCCCGTGGCCGGGTGCC
>NW_010428871.1:3598-4093 GCF_000710305.1 Buceros rhinoceros silvestris | reverse complement strand
GCAGACCATCCACCACGTAACCACCCCTGCCACAGAACCAATGCCAAGCGCCAGGCGGCCATGCAATCACCTACCACAGCAGAGAAGCTGCCCAACTTCAGCCGAACAGGAAGTCCTCCCCGGAAAACGCTGCTCAGGGTGCCTGAGCTGGGACAGGCAGGGGACCTGGCTCTCGGGACAAGCTACCGGTGGGGTCCGCAGACCATCCACCACGTAACCACCCCTGCCACAGAACCAATGCCAAGCGCCAGGCGGCCATGCAATCACCTACCACAGCAGAGAAGCTGCCCAACTTCAGCCGAACAGGAAGTCCTCCCCGGAAAACGCTGCTCAGGGTGCCTGAGCTGGGACAGGCAGGGGACCTGGCTCTCGGGACAAGCTACCGGTGGGGTCCAGAACACCAGTTCCTCCCATTCCAACCCGCACCTTGCAGGGGTGCGCAAGTCGCCCCCCTGACACAGCAGCCCCTCAGACGGTAACACGAACAACCACACC
>NW_010428871.1:2703-3562 GCF_000710305.1 Buceros rhinoceros silvestris | reverse complement strand
CCGGTGGGGTCCAGAACACCAGTTCCTCCCATTCCAACCCGCACCTTGCAGGGGTGCGCAAGTCGCCCCCCTGACACAGCAGCCCCTCAGAAGGTCACACGAAAACCCACCCCAGCCTCTCCAGCCCCCAGGGGAAGACAAAACCATGCAGGTGACAATCCGCTTTGGCAGAGATGCGAGCACACCACCAAGGAGCTGCACAAGCCGCACGCGCGCACCAGCGGAGCTCGCCAACGGGAGTTTAATTTTAGCCACGGTTCGAGGTTCTTCCTCGTTCCCCTCAAAAAACCCATGGAGCTGCGTGTGGGAAGGTGCCTGGTGTGGGAATGTTATGGCTGCACGGCATCATTCTGGTGGCCGACACCAACTGCCGGCACCTGCCGGCATCGCCAGTGCCACTGCGGGGCACGGGCAGGGCTAGGGCGGCCTAGTGACAGGTTTTCATCCCTGATACGTACGGGGACTCCTGGGGCCTGCAGTTACACTCCTGCTGCTCTGGGTAATCGATGAAGTCCGGGGCAGGCAGACCCGAGAGGATCATCAAGGATTTGTTCCAGATGGTGAAGGTTGGACACACCGGTAGGATGAAGGAGACCTCGAAGGTGTGGAGGTGGAGGGAGTTGGCTGGGTCGTAGAAGGAGAGTGCGTTGTTGTCGTAATCCAGGAGGACACCGAGGCGCTTCATCTGCGGGTGGACCTCCACCAGCATCTCCTTGTTGTTGTGCCTCACCACAAAGTTGTTGTTGCAGCGGGAGAAGACCCAAGATGAAGAGTTCTTCCCGATCCACTCGTTCTTGGGGGCCGACTTGTAAGCCACGCCGATGGCGTACCTGCAAGAAAGGAGAGGCTTTGCTCAGCA
>NW_010428871.1:2249-2513 GCF_000710305.1 Buceros rhinoceros silvestris | reverse complement strand
AAGGATCCTCCCACCCTCCCCAGGCAACCTCCTGCTGCCAGGCAGAGGCGGCACAGCTGGGCGCTGGCAGCAGGAACCGCCCATTTCAGCCCCCGGTGCTGCACAAGCAGCTCTAACAACCCTGGCCGTTAGCCCCGGCGTGTCCCACACCACCTCTGGGGAAATCTGAGGGCCTCTGGGAGAGGGAGGCAAGTCAGTGGTGCTGCCTACCAGGTCGAGGACCCCACCACCACCTCCCAGTAGTGGCAGGCGCTGTCCGGGGAA
>NW_010428871.1:1077-2111 GCF_000710305.1 Buceros rhinoceros silvestris | reverse complement strand
GGGGGGGCCAGCCGCTGTCGATGAAGACGTTGCCTGCCGCGCCATAGCATCCTGTTCCGCTGAACCTCTCAGGCGTGTGGCTCTTCTTCAGGGAGCTCTCGTCCTTCTCCATCTGCAGCCCGTCATTGGAGATCTTCAACTTCTTGTGAGCCATCTTGGGGTCCAGCTTAAAAGGCTGACCTGTCAGATGACGAGACGTGGGTTTATGTTTGTTACCACCATCGCGCAGGCAGAACACGGAGGAAATGTCTGCCTGGAGGGAAAGGAGGTGAAACTCAAACTGCAGAGAGAAGTGCGCTGCGGAGCAACTAGAAGGTCCTGGAGCCGGGTGAGGTGCGTGCAGGGGTGCGGGTGGGGACGGGGTCAGAAAACACGTGCAAACGCAGATGGAGTCACTGCGGAGAGAGGGGGATTTGGGCAGCCCTGCAGTGGTGCCAGGCTGACGCCAGCCCCTGGTGCCCCCAGCCCTGCCTGGGCGGCTCCTCAGAGAGGGGTTTAGCTTTCGGGGGGGATTTCACAATCCCTTTTGCTTCAATGCTTTTGTTGTTTTCTCCTTTACTAATTGAGGGTCATTCTAAGACCAGCTGTGGAAAGGAGGAGGTTGTGTTTTTTGAAGCCTGAACCGAGGCCCCCCCTTCCAGGGCAGTGAGGGAAGAGCGCCAGCGCATTTGGGAGCCCCTCTGCCCCCTGCTCCGGCTGCTCCCTTTGCTCTTGGTTCTGGACAGGCTTTGGCTTCTCTACAGCACCATTTTTTTGGTACAGCTAAATGAGTCTGACAAGCCCTGAGCACCTTCTGGTCCATCCCCACATGCTCACAGGCTTCAGACACAGACTGTGCCTCAGTTTACCCTTCCCTACAACATTGGAGCATCCCCAGGGGTGCTGAGGGCTGGTGACCAGCCCTTTCTGGCTGCTGCTCTGGGAACTGCTGCTCATCCTTGTGCCAGTCCGCTTTAGCAGCGCTGATGGCAACGTGTGATGGACGAAGGCACTGGGCAGTGGTGACAGGAGGCAGCTCTGGATAATGAAGGGAG
>NW_010428871.1:486-931 GCF_000710305.1 Buceros rhinoceros silvestris | reverse complement strand
CTGCATAATGCAGGGAGAGCAGCCACAAAATCAAATTGCACGTGCAACTGAATTCTTCTGCTTTTTAAATCCCCTGCTCTTGGCTGCACAAATTAATGGATTTTTTCTTCCCCCAGAGGTTTTTCTATCTCTAATCCCCTATTTTTTTCTTAAAGGGGTCTGCAAAGTGAGTCCCGATATATCATCAGCTGCATGTGAACCCACCTCAACAGCGCAGCCCAGCAGCAGCGACAGGAAAAAGTCCTCTGTGCTCCGCCCCAGCCCACATCGCCCTGGGAGAGATGGGTAGAGCTCGTCCTCGGTGCCAGGCACGCTCCCCGCTCCTCTGGGCTGGCAGGGATGGGACAGCACTGGGACCCAGGGTATGCAGGAGCACAGGTGAGCTCCCCGGCGCTCCCCCGCCGCCTGCTTCCACAGCACAGACCATCTGGCCTCCTCATTTTCC
>NW_010428871.1:0-263 GCF_000710305.1 Buceros rhinoceros silvestris | reverse complement strand
GTAAGGCAGCAAACCGAGTTCTAGTGTTCTGTGTCCCTGAGTTTTCGCACAAGACACAGTAAGGCGCACGCCGATACTGGTGAGGGTTTCTAGAGGGGCGTGTCTGCTCCAGCACAAAGCAAACCGAGGGGGGCAGCTGCGGCAGAACACCTAAACTAACAGGAAAAAACAGCTAAATAACCGCAAACAACTGAAAAACCAGGCGCTGGCAGCAGAGGGTCCCTGGCCTGGCCGGGGAAGGTGCCGCGGTGCACACCGAGCCG
>NW_010428870.1:30610-33067 GCF_000710305.1 Buceros rhinoceros silvestris | reverse complement strand
GTGCAGCTGGTCGCTGCACCCTGGAATTTCGAGGCTGTTCACCCGTGCCTCCGGGAGCGCTGCTGTGCGGCGAGCAGCCGACGGGCTGCGCGGGGCTGCCTGCTGCCCTCTGACGCTTTTGTGCGGGGAGCACAGGCTTAGTACGGATAAACTCTGAGTTTATGTGTTTTGAGAGCTGGAGAAGGAACTTAGCTTCAATTTATGGAAAAGGTTTAGCTCCTGACAGAAGAGCGGAAGGAGAGTTCAGATTTGGGCTGTGTTTGATTTGTGAGGTAGCTGGATGGCGAAGGTGCCATTCAGACCTCCTCAGAGTTCCACTTTGGTCACTTGAAGAGGTGCCACAGCTCGTGGAAATAGGACTCTGAAGGGATGAGGGCAAAGCATGGGGCTTCGTCTCTTTATGTGGAGGTATTTGTAACTTAGATGGAGGTGGAGGTTAATGATGGGTTTGGCTGGAGAAACTTGCTGCCTGAGCTGTGCTCCATGAGGTATGTGATGGAGCTGAAACTCTTGGGAAGATGCTGGATGTTAGCAGTCGAGTTCAGACAGTGTCCTCGTAAACTGGCTGTGTTAAAGGAACAGTAATAGTAACCTGGTGCGGTTCTGGTTGTCTCATGATAAGAAGTAGATTTGCAGGAGTAGCCCATAAACCTTTTAGTTTTTTCAATCGTATGAGTTTACCTGTTGTTAGGATGCAAAATGTTTGGGTTTAGCAAAGCACGTGATTAGACAGAGCTGCCAACGGGCTCAGCGCTGTATTCAGCACCGGGGAGGAGAAGTAGATGTGCAGGAGTAGCCCATAAACCTTTTAGTTTTTTCAATCGTATGAGTTTACCTGTTGTTAGGATGCAAAATGTTTGGGTTTAGCAAAGCACGTGATTAGACAGAGCTGCCAACGGGCTCAGCGCTGTATTCAGCACCGGGGAGGATCCTTCCCACCTCTGCTGGGCATTGAGGGAAGCATTAAGTGCACCCTTAATGTTTGTATGTTGGGAAACCTTCTGGCCGTGGGACATCAGTACTGGCACAGGAGGGTACAACCCCTCCTTGGCAGGGCAAACCAGAGATAAACTTCTGTCGTAAAAGGGAGAAGGACGTTGAGATGCGCTTCCTGCTCTGAGCGAAAATGCGGGGCAGAATAGGCAGAACGGGGAAAATAAGATTGAGCTGCGAGGTTGTGAGTGTGCCTGGAGTGCAGTGGGGAGGCGTGTGCCGGGACACAGGAGGTGCAGCAGTGCTGTGGGTGTCTTTGATCTGTGTGACAGACGTAACCCAGGGAATCTGGAGCGTCCCTCTGCTGGTCCTCGAAAGGTGAATGTAGTTTAAGCAGGGTGCAGGCTGTGGAGAAATCAAGTGAACGGAGGAGGAGCGAAAAAATGCTCCCTGTGAGGCGGTGAAGTAAAAGCAGCTCTTGTTGACGGGTCAAGTTCAGGGTCTGCATCTTGCTCTCAGCAGCAGAGGGGCGAGGGAACTTCCACAGGCAGCTGTATGGAACCGGGGCTGCCCACGATGGGATGTCCTGCAGTGTCACAGAGCTGCGTGTGTCCTCATCTACGGGTCATAAACTGCTCCTGCAGAGTTCCCCGCTTTCTATGCTAGCAGCGTCTGCCGGGGATTTTCCCTCTAGGACAGTGTGGGTTTAGTGCAGCTCCTCAGACAGCTTCTCCGTACAGGCTGGGGCCAATCAAGTGCTGAGAACTTGCTTTTCTCTTGCTGTTGAGAGCAGCAATTCGGGAGGCCCATTAAAAGTTCCATTTTTGTGGGTGGGGTAGAGGACGGAAGGGAATGAATCATAAGTGCCTTCAGCAGTTGTCCTACTCCAGGACGCGTGTGGCGTGAGATACAATGGAAGTTTTCCTCTGGAGCCGCGGTGGAAGTGGTTTGACTCACACTGTGAGCTTCACAACTTGGTTCATCCTCGCAGCTTCACTCCCGTGGTGGTGAAGGGGCGCTTTATGCTGCGAGGGGCTTCCCGGTAGCGTGGTGCTGCAGCCAGCAGCATGACTGCCCATCTTCTTGGGGTGTTCCCTCCGGTCTTTTTCAGGCAGTGAGCTGGAAGAGGGGAGCTGCCTGCCCCTTGAGTGTGATCCCCCAATAGCAGGAGCCCTGTCCTTCGTGCAGGGCAATTCTGGGAAAGGGTGTGCAAGGAGCGGGGTTCTTTTCAAAACAGTGAATATGGAACCAGGAAAATAAAAATGAGCAGTTAATAGCATATTTTCTTAGGCAGTCGGGCTTTTTGGCATAAATGCAAGTACGTGCTGGTACGGGTCTCTTCTGGTGGCAAACCTGGTACACCTACGCTTGACATTAAGGATTGTGTCAGATCTTGGTGCGTGGAAATACCTTCAAGGGAGGAGTATTGCTGTGCTTGTCCTCTCCTTCTGCAGTACTTATGTATTAACTTTACAATGTGCTGCTCTGAGCTCAAAATTCTTTATTATTAGAGATTTTAATGGT
>NW_010428870.1:27771-30467 GCF_000710305.1 Buceros rhinoceros silvestris | reverse complement strand
CAGCAGCATTTATGATCTCGTAAATGCTTCCAAGTCCCTTCACTGCACGTTCTGGAACGTTGTTAGGCTCGAACAAGTTAGCACGCCAGTATGTACTTGTGCAGTTGGCTCTCACTGAGCAGGGCGTCGATGGGTTTTGACATGACTTACTATCTGGAACTTTTGAAAACGTGTATTACATTACTCATAAATAATGTACCACCACCCAGTGAGGCCACAGCCACAGGAAAAGGGAATTCAGGATTTCTGCCCTGAGCAGGGAGTTCAATTGTTGAAATCACCATTTAAATAAAACCTTCCCTGTCTGGCTTTTAATCTAGAGTTAGGTAGTGGTAGTGTTTTTTGGTAGTGGTAGGGTTTTCTTTGAAACGTGTATTACATTACTCATAAATAATGTACCACCACCCAGTGAGGCCACAGCCACAGGAAAAGGGAATTCAGGATTTCTGCCCTGAGCAGGGAGTTCAATTGTTGAAATCACCATTTAAATAAAACCTTCCCTGTCTGGCTTTTAATCTAGAGTTAGGTAGTGGTAGTGTTTTTTGGTAGTGGTAGGGTTTTCTTTGAGCTCCACACGCTGGGCCTCTGAGCCTGCGTGGAGGCCAGGGGCCCTCTGAAAGGGAGTCGTGACCCCATCCTCTCCCCCTCCATGGAGAGCTTTCTCCCCGGAGCCGACTCCAGCCCGAGGACAGGATCTGTCAGACAAACCTGCCTCCTGTCGCTGGGCCGGAGCTCAATAATGATATTGTAGAAGTCCTCTGGCATGTGTTTAATGCTGTTCAGTCGCCCGTTCAGTTAGAGATTTAGAACTGTTTCAGAAACAAAAATAAAAATGTTAAGTAATCATCTGTTCATGTTTTTTGGTTTTATAATGCCGAAGCCACAGCAGGAAAGAGGATACTTTTTTATGGCAGCTTGGTACTGATATCTCCTTCTGTAAGGAGAAGATCACATAAGGAAATCTGTATTTTCTGTTACCATCTTGCTAGAAATCAGCATTTTGCTTCATGCTGTAAAACTGCCTGGTGTGCCAAAAGCTTCGGTTTGCCGTAAAATGGTTTGCTGGAAGTCTGTGCAGTTTTCTGTATGTGCTCTTTCTGCTGAGGCTTTATTGTGATCAGGGCTCCCTCAGTTGCTAGGTAGCGTCAAGCCTGTGCTCTGGACGCGCGCCAGATGTGTTCTGGGCTGCTGGCGGCATTGCCATCGAAATTACAGTCCTGTTTGCTTGTGTTCAGTCTTGATTCTAACATCTCTAATTCTATGAAGGGAAAGATTCTGGTTCAGAGCTTGTGTAAACCTGGGCTGTTGGGCCGGAATATGATCCGACTCGAATGGGAGTGGATCCAGACACTGCTGCTGCGCATTTCCATGGCTTTCACCTTCTGCTGGTGCTGCCACCACTTGAAATTAATTTCATTGTCAGCTTAATGTTAGTCTAAACTTCAGCTCTTTAAAAAATCTTGCTGGGATCAGCTTTTGCTTCTCGATGTATTTCAGAAACAATACACTTGCTCCATTTTCACAATTCCTTTTTTTTACGTTTTGAAATATTAGTTTCTTCACTGAGGCCTTTAAAAGTGACAATTCCTTTTGTTATGTCTTGGGTGTTTGTTGAAATACGAGGTTGAATACACGCACGACTCTTGGAAATCCCTCCCGCCTCTCCTCAGTGAGCCCCATGGCTGGGGAGGTGGGAGATTTGAGGTGCTGCCCAGCCCAGAGCACCGGCTGCGTTCCTGGGCACGTGCCTGCCTGCGGGAGCAGAAAATCCCCTCGGAAATGGGATTCAAGATGCTCCTTGGTGTGTCAGGGAGCAAACAGAGCTCTCTGGGCGCAGCACGCGCCGGGTGCTGCTGGTGGAGGGAGTAGGTAGAACTTCCCGGGTTCACTATTTGTCTGGTTTGCAGATATGTCCAAAGTTTTGCCCCTGCTTCTTTACTGAGCTTTCACTCGTGAGAAAAAAGTCTTCCAGCGCTGCTGAAGGATGTTCATAAATGGTGACTTCAGCAAGTGCTGTGAATGGTGGTTTATAACTTGATGCCCCTTCAGGTCCTGCAGAGATTTGTTTCCTACCTTGTGTTATTAGTGATGTAACTGCCGAGTTAAATATTTTCTCTGCAGATTTTTCCTGTATGTTCTCTAATGAGTGACTACATTCGGGCAATTCATGTTTTAGTGGGGGGACTTGTACCTTGAAATGTGCTCCCCTGCTGTACATAAGCCTTCCAAGAACCTGGCTGAAGCATCAGGTTTGGTTCCTGTCTGCATACACGTTGTTCTCTGTTATAAACCAGTTGACTCAGCGTCAGGGACTTCCCTTCACTGCTGTTAGGAACCGAGGGCTGTCCTGGCAGGCTTGGTCGGTGTTTGTTCTCGGATTTTTAAGAACACGCGAGGCACGTGTGCTGATCTGGGGCCCTCATGGTGGAACATAGTAGTGTCTTAAACACAGAGGTTTGTCCTCTCCAAGTTGTGGGTATCTGCTGTGGAGCCAGACCATGCTGCTTTCCTAAAGGTTTTGGACACTTTGGTTTGCAGTGGGTCAATACCGTGCCAGTCAGAGCCATTCCCTGCTGCTTGGAATAAAAGCACTTACAGTGGTTTTAGTTGGGGTGTTTACTTCCATCAGCTTGACACAGGACTTAGGCATGAGGCTGAGTCACCGGGAGATACGGGAGCAGGAGCTGTCCTCCAAG
>NW_010428870.1:20245-27669 GCF_000710305.1 Buceros rhinoceros silvestris | reverse complement strand
CGTCGCTTGTTATTTATGTTTTATTGGGGTCTGAGTCACCGGCTAGAAGCCGGTGGCACAGACCTTCACAACCCACAATCTGGCAGCTGGATGTGTTTGGGAAGCGGGATATTCCGAGTGGGTGCTCGGGTGTTTGGACAGTGATAGCAGAATTGAATTACGACGCAGCCTGGTTATTCAGTGAACTTGTTGAGGGAGCGAGTGTATCACGCAAGCGATAACGAAATCAGCTGCATTTTTAGAAAGCGTTCCTGAGCGGCGCGTAGACCCGCGCTCTGCACTCGTTTATTGGCCACTGTATTCCTGCGTGCCAAGATCCGGGCGCGGGCTTCTCCCAGGGTGGGCAGTTTCCCAAGGAGCCGTGTGTGGTACTGCTCAACAAGGGAGGCTGAAAAAAGCCTTTGTCTCGGCACTGGTATTTCCTCGTTCTGCCCTTTCCCAAGCTGCCAAGGCTGGAGGCCCGCTTGTGCGCTTGGCTGTGGGCAGAGCACTTCTTTCCTGACCCAGGGTTTTGAAGCGCTCCCTGCCTTGTTAGTACCTGACTGTCCTTTCTCTGTTTGGAGCTTTTGCCAGTTGGTCGCTGGGTTCAGGGGATCCGGGGGGTGCTGCTCCCGCAGCTCAGCTAGCGCAGCTCCCAGAGGAGATGCTGACAGATTTCAGCCGGGCTGTGTGTCCCTGTTCCACATGCTTCGACTTCGTCACCTGACCAACCTTCCTTCACACCGTTGGTCTCTTCTGCGCTTACAGATTTCAGCAGCTGTGTTCACATTTTATGTGACTTTATCAAACGAGGTGGGGGAGACAGGGCAGGTTCTAGCAGCCTTCTCACCTTTGTTGTTAGTTCAGCAGTTCCTATGGATGGGAATCAAATGGGATCAATAGCGTGAGTGTCTTCATAACAGTAAAATACACTATTGAGTCAGTCATGACACTCAAATGTTTTGTAGTAACTTTTTTCTCATGCTTTATTGTGAAAACGTATCTGGAGTAAATTGTAGAGCTGCTGTTCCTCGTGTAACTATTAAAATGAAGAAAAAGTTGAAGAGAGCAGATGCTTGGAACAAGTCCTGTGTAAGCAGAGTCTGTGAGGCTGCTGTGAATGCTGTTTCTTGGTTTACGTTTTTATCTTTCAGCTCACAGCCAAACCCACTCAGGAATTGTTGGGGGATTTCTGAGAAGAGCCAGGCAAATGTTACGGTGGAACTTAGCCTTGGTGTTCACCTGTGCTCAGCACACGCTTTCCTGCAAGATAATGTGAGGGTTTGTTTTTTTTTTTTTTTCCAGGAATGGTGAGGATTAATCAAAAGGCAAATCAGGCGTTTTTACCAGCCCTTGACATTTTATCTCTTCTATGAAAATGAGTGGGCTGGAATTGCCGTCTGCATCACCGAGTACGAGTGGAACTTTTAACAAACTTGATCAACTGCTCTGTAAATCATGACGTTTTTACAATGAGTAATTTTTTTAAACCTCGGGCTACAAAGTGTGTTGGTTTTGTTATTGTTTCTTGACTGGAAAGAGCTATTTTTAAGTGGAAATAACAGTGGAAATTCTTGGAAGTGGGCTGTGTTTACTCCTGTGTGTGGTTCTGTCGGATGTGAGCAACCCAGAGCTTGAGCTGAGGATTCGCTTCTGAACGATGCAAAGTGAATTAAACAGGTCATGAGATGAGAATGAACATACCAGACTAGAGAGGTGTTTGAACTGGCTTCCGAAGCACCCGTCCCTTGCTGTGGATGTTGATGGTTTTTCGGAGCAGCTCTGGCCATTCTTCTCAAGTAATTGAGGGTTTTTACGATCCTGTGTCTTAATTTGAGTCTTTCCTCTCCCAGTCAATCGGCTTTACCAGTGCGGTTAGGCAGGAGGTAATGATTTACTCTTCATCCCGTTTCAGCCAGCAGAAGTGCAAGAGTAATCTGTGTTTCAAGACTAAGTTAATAATGGCAATGAAATTAAGAGTTTTATTGCACACAACATGCATCAGTCCAGAACCACTTGCCCCTTTTTGTGTTCTGTGTCAGTTTTGGTATTACTGGGGTGTTAAGAAGAAAAACTGTGTGTGTTTTGATGGCAGCTGGGCTTTCCCCAGCAGTGAAGTGGTCCAGAAGAAGCATATCTTTTTGTTTCTCTAGGAAATCTCCTGACTTTATTTGTGCTAATCACAGAAGCTGAAACTCATCAGTAAGGAAACAGTCTAGATGTGGGTGGAGGCTCGTGGAGGAAAAAAGGGCAAGTGTTCCTTTGGAACTTAGTCAGTCAGCAGGGTGCTCAGTGCCTGCTGATGGTTTCAGCCCGTTTTCCCTTCTCCTAGTGTGCTGGCTCTGGTGCCTGCCCGCTCATCCCATGAGCTGGTTCAGGGAATTGCCTGAGGCTAAGAATCCTGAGACACCCGTGAGTCTCGGTGGCAGACAAGCGTGCGCGGCTGCCAGCGCCAGGAGCCTGTAGTACCTGTGCAACGCAGGTCGACTGTTGTGCTTGTCTTCTGATGGTGGTGCTCTTCCTTTTGCAGGACCCGTCGGGGCACAGCCCCTCCTCATGGTGCCCAGACGTCCCGGCTATGGCACCATGGGCAAACCCATTAAACTGCTGGCCAACTGCTTCCAAGTTGAAATCCCAAAGATTGATGTCTACCTCTATGAGGTGGATATCAAACCAGATAAGTGTCCTCGGAGGGTGAACAGGTAAGAAGGTGAAATTTGTCTTGTAAATTATACTGAAGTTTATTCTTTAGTGCTTGTCTATTGCTTTAGTTGAAATACGTGAAGCACCTTTTTTGGAATGTCAGTGGAATATAATTCACTTGAGTACTAATGTTTGTGGAAGCTGCTTTGGCAAAACACAGGGCGTGTGGGAGCCAGGTCCAGTCTGACGTCTCTGAAAACATCCTCAGTGTAAATGTCGACCTTTCTAGGGAGGTGGTGGACTCCATGGTGCAGCATTTTAAAGTGACAATATTTGGGGACCGTAGACCAGTGTATGATGGGAAAAGAAGCCTCTACACAGCCAATCCACTTCCTGTGGCCACTACTGGGGTAAGAGAGCTGGGAAAAAACGGCACTTATAATGGCTTCCTAGGAAAGCAGGAAACAAGCCCATCTTCTAGAATTGCTGGGTTCAGAAAAACTGGGGGTGTCTTACCGCGTCCGTTTTGAAACGGAGTCCTGCTGATGTCTGTTCCGCAAACTGCGGTGTACGTAAATGTTCACGTGACGAGTTGCAGTCAGAACCACCCCTAGAATTTAGGAGCCTCTTTCTACAGCAGAATCAGTGAAATGCTCAGTTTTACAGACTGTAATGCATGATCTTACGATGAAGTACTATTAAAAAAATTAAACCACAGTTTCTCTGGAATGAAGATTTTTCTGATTCAAGATGACAGGCAGTTACGTGATCCCCTTCTGCTTGGTAAGGACCCAGTTCTCTTCATTTTGTGCATTTGATGATGCACTTTTATCAAATGTGCTGTGTCCTAAATATCTTGAGTTTTCGAGACTCTGGCCCAGTTAGAGGAAGGAGTGGAAACTTAAGGCTGCCAGACTTGAGATTAAGCGGCGGATGTTTTTTTTTTTTTTTTTTTTTTTTTTCTGATCCTTAGGTGGATTTGGATGTGACATTACCAGGAGAAGGTGGAAAAGATCGTCCCTTCAAAGTGTCAATAAAGTTTGTTTCTCGGGTGAGCTGGCACTTGCTGCATGAAGTTTTGACAGGAAGAACCTTGCCTGAGCCTCTGGAACTAGACAAACCTATCAGCACTAACCCTGTTCATGCTGTTGATGTGGTGCTACGACACCTACCCTCCATGAAGTAGGTTCACTGTCTTCCTGCAGTCTGTCTTTACCTGAAGTATCCCCCCGGGAGACCTTCATCCCTGTTTCTTTGCAGGTGAAAAGAAAGGCCGAGTGTTCCCCTTACACAGCCCAGCACAGCTGGGGAGCTGAACTGGGGAGCCTGATGCTCATGGTGTACAAGTTGTGTTTCTGTAGACAGTTAGACTCCAGAGCAGGTGGTGCATTTGTTTGGAAAGGTCAGGAAACAGGAGGCACTTGCAATAGGCCTTAATCAAAGTGCCAAGCCATTACAGCTCCCCTGGATCCTAGGGGAAGGTGGCAGATGTTAACCTCTGCACTAATGCCTGGCCACTGCAGGTGCAAGGAGGCGTGTGGAGGTTCATGAGCAGCTCTTTTCCACCTGAGAGAGAAACATTAGTTTCTTCAGCTCTTTGTTCCCACCGTAGTGATCACTTCTCTCAGTGTAGGTTGTACTCAAATGTTCCCAGTAAAAGGTGCAAAATGGTATTTGAGGGTCGGTGCAGTATACACAGTGCTGTGGTACAGAACCTGCTGGGGTGGAGGTTATACTTTCCTGAAGTGGAAGATGAGAAAGGGTAAGTTAACTTGGTTCTGGAGTTGTTGTAAAAACTGAAAGTGATTGTGCATTGCTAAAATTAGTAAATGTTTTGTCTAGATTTAAAAACACTGCGATGGGAACAGAAGTTTTCAGAGTGCGTTGTTTAAGCTTGGTTCTAGGCACAGATTCCTGGTTTGCAAAACTCAAAAAAATTACCAGTGCTGTGTGTTACAATCTTTATTATAGAATTATTTATCTGGAAATTAGTATTTTATATCCGGAAAGCAATACCATGAACGTGTGGTCGTCTTTCCCACCAGGTATACCCCTGTGGGCCGCTCCTTCTTCTCGGCTCCGGAAGGCTACGATCACCCCTTGGGGGGAGGCAGGGAGGTCTGGTTTGGATTCCATCAGTCTGTGCGGCCTGCCATGTGGAAGATGATGCTCAATATTGATGGTAAGTTGGGATTCAGGGTTAGGAATGAAGTTAATAATAAACATTGCTCTAAGAATAAAAGTGATGTTGCGATCCAGACATTTTGCTCCAGTTCGTGGTACCTCATACGCTAACTCCTTAATTCATCTCGTAAATATTGAGGAGTTAAAAGTAGTTTGGGCTGTTTTGCTAGAATTTATATCAGGATAAGAAAACCTCCAACTTTAATTGCTTTATAGACAAGGGGGTTTCACCTGAGAAATACTTGAGTGTCATTGCTCGGTTTGGTGATCTGGTGATCTCTTGTAATACCCTTATGAAACTCCACACAAACCGCGATGTCAGCCTGCTGCAGAGCTCATCATGGTAACAGAGCGAGACAGTGGTGAAGTGTGTGATGCGAGCACTGCCTTCCTCTTCAGCCGCTTCAGACCAGGCCTGTATGGCACAGGCTGCTCCTTCTGGATTTGTTGTTGAGCTGTGTCTGCTGCAGCTGTGCAGGTGGTGTTCCAAGAAAACTGCAAAATACATCCCAGCCCCTTGGTGAATAGAGCTAATTGAGAGGGGCTTTCTTATGCAAAGTCAGCTCTGCTCTGCGGCTCTTAAGTCCCAGATGAATGGTCTGAGATCAGCTGGTGGTGTGTCAGTCTCGCTGGTTCTGTGAGCGCTGGGAGCCTTTTTAGAGTTAAACCCGCATTGAAAACCGCAGCGGTTGAGATGCAGGTGCTGCTTGAAGTTTCCTCCAGCTCTCACACTGTTCCCACTGTTTGAATGCTTTGTAAACCCAAGGTAAACAGTCTGCCTTTTCTGCCCTGGGTTAAGCAGTCCGGGTCAGGCTGTGCTTAGCATCTGTCTTGGAGCATTATGAAATGTCACAGGTGATGCTGAGCTTTCAAAGTGAAAATTGCAAGTCCCTGCCTTCTGATTTACCTGAATAGTGATGTGGCTTCAGATGGATTTGTTCTTGTAAAATTCCCTTTCAAACAGCAGCCATGGTGTAGCTGTTGTTTGAAGAATGAATGTAAAAATCTTTCCAGTCTGAGAAAGATCCAATACTGGTGTCTGCATGCTGGCTGCTGGGAGAACTACAGCTTGAGGAGGGCAGGAGTATTCATTTACTCCCGTTTATGATGGATTGCACTATTAATTTCTGTGAAGAAAGTTTTTCTTATCAGCGTTAGAAGGCGCAGTAGTAAGTTGCTGTAGAAATTTTTCAGTCCTTTTTGTGAGTGAGAAACATAAGGACGTTGTCAGCTATGATTTACAGGACGACCCCTCGATGTTGTGGTTTGAGGCTGCAAAGGTGACGTTCAAATCCCATCTCTTGATTTTGCTCTAGTTTAACTCGTGCAAGGTTCTCTGAAATCTGTTTCTCCGTGTGTGGCTGTGGGAGCCAAACCGCTCGCTGCCAGGCGCTGGGGTGGCAGCTCTTGTGTTCGTGCAGTAACCCACGCCCGGAGGTGTTGGCCGGCATGCGTCGTGCAAACTTGGCAGCCTGCTGAAGTGACACACATCTGAAGAATGTTGTGTTAGCACAGAGATGTGCTGATCTGGTTCAGGAGAGCTGGAAGACTAACAGAACACTTGTCAAGTGTTTCTTTTCTGTTGTGGCCGTTTAAAGTTTTACGTGTACCGAGTGGTTTGTGTGTGAGCAGTATCTAGTGCCAGCTTGCTTTTCTTACCAAAAGGTCTCTGCTTGCTGGTACCTTTGTCAGCAGATTGTTTATGGTCTCCCTCCCATGGTAAGAGTCTATTGTCACTTCATGGGGTTATGTTATTCATACGCAGGGAGGGGAAAAGGTTTTGGTAGATCAAGGGCCGCACTCACCACTACGCTACGTAATTTGTGTGTAGGCAATTCATGTTCACCTTCCTACCAAGTACTGTTTCAGTAACAGCAGATCGTATCGCGGACAAAATTGCATTGCGTATTGAGTGATCTTGGCGTTTCACGTTAAAGTCTTCAGCAGAGAGATGTTAGTGCCGTCTCTGCTTGCAGCTCCACGCAGAGCAAAAAAGAATGTCCCTGGGGGACATTATAGCTCTCTAGAAATAAATGTTATCTGGGGAAAGCCCTTTCAAAACCCAGTAGTTGCAGGTTGACTGTGCTGGAGGCTGATGTGTCACTGCGGGCCATCGCTGGTATTCGTATGTTTAGTTGTTGCAGGGTTGGCTGATGGGTGTAAACACGTGTGCTGTGCAGCGCTCACTGGAAGGTTACGTGGCATAATTTGGAGAATGTTCATTTATATACTGCTCACAACATTCTGACTTGGGGTTTTTTGATAATTTTTTTGCTCTTTTTAGTTTCTGCCACTGCCTTCTACAAAGCACAACCTGTAATTCAGTTTATGTGTGAAGTTCTTGACATTCATAACATCGATGAACAACCAAGACCTCTGACTGATTCTCATCGGGTAAAATTCACCAAAGAGATAAAGGGTGAGTAGAAATGTGTCTGTTCTGTCCCAGTCAAGTTAACTTGAAGGGACTGGTTTGAACTGGAAACCTCCCGGTTAGCATGCATCAGAGGGCCCTGGACCTGCCAG
The DNA here is from genome assembly GCF_000710305.1 of Buceros rhinoceros silvestris. Lineage (NCBI taxonomy): Eukaryota > Metazoa > Chordata > Aves > Bucerotiformes > Bucerotidae > Buceros > Buceros rhinoceros. The sequence goes on along the minus strand of NW_010428870.1, from coordinate 20,337 downwards.
AAGTGTGGTGTGCCCTGCTTGTAGTTCTGGTGCTGAATGAAACAACGTGGCTCTACGGAAGCAAAAGATGAGAAATGTTCCCAGTGGCTTAA
>NW_010428870.1:8947-20129 GCF_000710305.1 Buceros rhinoceros silvestris | reverse complement strand
TTGTGTTTGTAGCCTGGGCAGAGATGGGCGACTGTCAGCTGTCTGACCTTCGCAGGCGGGGGCACTGAGGCGCGGTGGTGATACACTGAAAGTCTCCTGCTGTTTAAATGCTGAGGCCAAGTGGAAATCAATGTCAAAGCTAAGGTCACGGATTCTTTGAAAGTGTGCTGTGGCAGCAACTTCGGATAACTGGCTGCCTTGTGGAAAAACACGTACCGCTTGCTAACGTGCAGCTGAAGGCCACATTCCATTCCAAAGGAACTGCCCGAGCTGCTGGTTTGAGAAGTTTCACTCCATATACTCTACATAGTGTTTTCCCATAGCCTTTCATTCCAGTGTAATCCTCAGAGTGGAGCCTCAAAAGAGCTCGGCTCTTCAAAGTTCTGCCCTTAGAAGCTTGTGTTACTTGATGGAAGTTTTCGCTATATTGAAATACTGGACAGCAAAAAAGTAAATCTGACCTATAGTCAGAAACTGATGTGTTCACAGAACAGCCATGAGTGAAAAAAGCTTAAAGGAATTATTTTGTAGTGGTCCTAACATGCCTCCTTTGTCTGTCTGTCTGAAGACCTGTCTGTCTTCATTCTGAAAGACAGGTACCTGGAGGAGGAGGAGCTGTCTCTTTCTCGATCCTGGGTTCCTTGGGCACTTCATACCGTAGTCAGACAATGATGGAGGGTTATGTTTGCTGTCAATATTTTTTTTCCATGCTGTGGTATCTGGGGACTCCAGCCAAGATGTTGTAATCTTGGTGTAGTGAAGCAAACACTGCGTTAAAGAATTGGTGGCGTGAGCAGCTCTGTGGGAGGGCAGTGCCTTCTGTGGTGTCACAGCAGATTAACAACAAGGCAGTGAGTGGGTTCCAGATACCTGTGTATTCACCTCCCTCTCTGCTGGGCTGCAGGTCGGGTCAACTGTCCTGGCTGTGCCCCCTCCCAGCTTCTAGTCAAAATTGGCTGTACCCCAGCCAAACCCAGGATGATGCTCTGCCAAGGCAGTGGTATTGGTGTTTGATGATGCCATCCTCTAGGTAACACCGTGGTCCCATGTGAACTGAACATGGTATCTGCTCTCTGGTATGGAGAGACCCGATTCAATGTGGGGTGTTCAGCCTGCATCCGCTGTGCACGCGAGCCTCAGCAGGACAAGGCACCCGAGGGCTCTCTTGGAAGCCCTTGCTGGTGGACTGTAGGTTGGCTCTCCTGGGTCACAAGGCGGTGTTTTCAGCTGCCTGTTCTCCTGTGGGCTCAGGAAAGACATAACAGTGTGCCGATGCGCTGCAGCACTGCTGTGATAAGCTCCGTACTCGCAGCAGATGTTGAGTCTGCTCTGCACACGCAGCTCAGGCAGTGCGTGCACAGGGCACAGCAACAGCCTTGGGGGAAGGCCTTGGGAGGCTGGTGCTGCTGCTGGCGCTATTTTTGCAGACGGAGAGGCAGGGCTGGCAGCCTCTGCTCTGGATCTTCAGCTGCTCAAATTCTGACATCAGGGGTTTGGGTACTTTTGTGCAGGTCTGAAGGTAGAAGTGACTCACTGTGGAACGATGAGAAGGAAATACCGTGTTTGTAACGTAACAAGAAGGCCTGCAAGTCATCAAACGTAAGATGCTTTTTGTCAGAGCATAAAATGTATGATAGCTTAACACTGACTGTGTAACAGGACCTGAAATGATACTGGTTTGGGGGATGTTGATACCCGCAAATAAGATTTCTGCAAATTTTATTAAAACGTGTCTTTTCAGCTTTCCTCTGCAGTTAGAAAACGGGCAAACTGTGGAGAGAACAGTAGCACAGTATTTCAGAGAGAAGTACAACCTCCAGCTGAAATACCCTCATCTGCCCTGCCTGCAAGTGGGACAGGAACAGAAACACACCTACCTGCCTTTAGAAGTAATGCACTTGTTCTGCTAAACCAGCTCGGGACAGGGGGGCGGCATTGCTTGGCACAGCGTGGCGCAGCAGCGCGCTTCACAGCAGGAGCGTGTTTACGTGTTCACACCTTCTTACTCTTTTATTTCGCTGAAGACTATCTACCTTTTAAAAGGGCTTTAGAGTTTAGAACTAAGACTTTGCAGTTGTTGGACGCCTCGGGGTGTGTGTCAGGGGGAGGTTTGTAGCAAGAGTGTAGTGATGTGTGTGTGCCATGTGGAGGGGTCTGTTTCCAAGCACTCCTGTTGCATGTTGACGCTTTTGGTTTTTCGTTAAGGTGTGTAACATCGTGGCTGGCCAGCGGTGCATCAAGAAGCTGACGGACAATCAGACATCAACGATGATTAAAGCAACGGCAAGATCTGCTCCAGATAGGCAAGAGGAAATCAGCAGACGTAGGGTGTGTACCATCGTGGCTGGCCAGCGGTGCATCAAGAAGCTGACGGACAATCAGACATCAACGATGATTAAAGCAACGGCAAGATCTGCTCCAGATAGGCAAGAGGAAATCAGCAGACTGGTGAGTTCGTCAGCTGCAGTTCGGTGCAATTGCTCCTACCTGAAACAGTTTTTGAGCTGACAAGTTAGTCAAATTTTCAATTAAATGAGGCTGTTCTGGAAAGTACGGAAGACCTGAATGTGCAGTAATAAAATAATGTTAATCTTGGGTTTGCTTGTCTCTAAAGAACAACTTGAACATGTATCGCCACAAACGAGCACTTGAGTAACTAAGGGAACAAAAAACTCGTCATCTGTTATATCTCTTGGGTTGAGTGTTGAGCAGTTAAACCTGAGCCGTTTTCGATGGCTTGAAGGTTATAGAATACATGTAGAACACTGCTGCAGTGTTCCTGGTCGTCTTTCGTTTGTTGTATGAACCACAATTAGATGCTTCTGTAATGTGGAAAATCTCATCTTCTAGGTGAGAAGTGCAAATTATGATGCAGATCCATTTGTTCAAGAGTTCCAGTTCAAAGTGCGGGATGAGATGGCCCACGTGACGGGGCGCGTGCTCCCAGCTCCCATGCTGCAGTACGGAGGACGGGTGAGGCTTTGGCCTTTCCTTTTGTTTCTGTTTTGGAGAGTGATTTCCCCTGCGCATCGCGGGGTTAGGCGGTTCGGCTGTGTTGTGTGGTACAGGGTAATGTTTGAATGGTAACCTATGGAAAATGGCAACGGCTTCTTCTTTCCCTCTCGCTTAACTATCTGTTGCTTTTGTTTCCACAGAACCGAACGGTGGCAACCCCAAGCCATGGGGTCTGGGACATGCGTGGGAAGCAGTTTCACACTGGCGTGGAGATCAAAATGTGGGCTATAGCTTGCTTTGCAACGCAGAGACAGTGCAGAGAAGAAATACTGAAGTAAGGCATGTCATGGTTCAGGCCTCGGACTGGTCTCTTAATGAAGAGAAAACATGAACATAGGACTTGTAACGAGCATTTTACCTGGTGTAAATCATCTAAGGTGTTAGGGAGAGAATCCGAGCTGGTTTGCCTCCTTGCTGGCAGCTCCAGTCAAACCCTGTACCTGGGTATGCTGTGGGGTTTTGGTGCCGCTTCACGCAGTGTTCCTTCTCGTGTCTTCAGTGAAGCACTAAAGGTGTCTAAACTGGTTTTTTCTCTGTTCTGTCCTGTGGTCTTTCAAAGCTCTGCAGCCTCCACACAATGAATGTTCTTAAAATGCTGCTTTGAGAGCTATTTGGAATTGTCTTCATATGAGTGTTACCGTTCTTTCATCCCCTTCTGCTGTGGCTGGTGTGTGCTATTGCTACTGCAAAAATTCAAAACCTTCTCATCTGTGTAGGGGTTTCACGGATCAGCTGCGCAAGATCTCGAAGGACGCGGGGATGCCGATCCAGGGCCAGCCCTGCTTCTGCAAGTACGCCCAGGGCGCAGACAGCGTGGAGCCCATGTTCCGACACCTCAAGAACACCTATTCGGGGCTTCAGCTCATCATCGTCATCCTGCCAGGGAAGACGCCAGTGTATGGTAAGAGAACTCCTTGGTCTACCTGTTTGGTCAAGTATTGTTCTGAGAAATTCGCTGCCCAGCACGTTAGAAAATTCTTCAGGATCATTATTTAGACATTAGGAATCCATGTTTTGTGTCTGAGGCTGAAATGAACTGGAACATGCAGATAAGTTGGAAGTTATTTTGCAGCGTACATTTAACTTTTTGTGACTTAAGCTAAGATCAAAATGCAGCAGTAATTTCAAATGGACTCAAGTTGTGTTCCTGGTATTTGCTTCTCAGCGGAGGTGAAGCGTGTGGGAGATACGCTGCTGGGAATGGCCACGCAGTGTGTTCAAGTCAAGAACGTCATTAAAACATCTCCACAGACCCTGTCAAATCTGTGCCTGAAGATCAATGTTAAACTAGGAGGAATCAACAACATCCTCGTACCTCATCAACGGTGAGACTCGTTGTGGAGACTGCTGGCAGTTTTGTTCTAACGGATGCAGTTGCGTTTGCTGCTTAGCACCAAAATGAAAGCAGGGCCAAGTTTTAAGTTGAAACATGCTTCTGGTAATTGAGGTAGAACTGAATTCCTTCTAGCACAGGCTCTGAGTGGTTGTGGGCCCCTGAGGGAGGTGACTAGAAATTTGAATTTAATCTGATCTTTACTAGAGCGTGTCTGTTCTTTGAGTGGGAATATGCACAGAGCAAGGGAGCGAGCCAGAAAAATAACATAAAACCATGGTGTGTGTGTGAGAGAATCTCTTGAAGGCGCTGGGAGACCATCCTGCTGCTTAAATCCTGTAAGGCAGGACAATGTGTGTGCTGCTGCACCCAGCCATTGGTCACGTGGCCGATGCCGTCCAACACTGATCTCCAAGCATGGCGCATCATTCTGTAGAGTGGTGGTGGCTGTAAGAAGCTGCCTGTCCTGTCCACGGGTAGCTCTGGTGCTCTTCTCCAGGGGAATTCTGCCGTTGTGCAGTGGCAGTGTGTCTTGGACTGGGTGCTGTGGTGGTTTTGCAGTTCACAGCGCGTGCACAAAGGTTGCATTGTGAGGCCAGCGCACCTGATAAGGCTTCTCTGAAACAAAACCCCGCATTGAGCAATAACCTTGAGCCAACTGTTCATCTGCAAGTGTGACTTAGCACTTTTTTCTTTTTGAAGACCTTCTGTGTTCCAGCAGCCAGTGATCTTTTTGGGAGCTGATGTCACCCACCCTCCTGCTGGAGACGGAAAGAAACCGTCCATAGCTGCTGTAAGTGTTAGTACATCAGCATCGGGTTTTCATCTTGGGTAAACATAGTTAGAGGCCTGGTTTGGCAGGAATGTTTTTGATACCTCTTACCTTTTGTGTTGGTACAGTCCAGCAGATTAGGGTGGTGGTTGGATGCTTGGTCAGTCCCTTCCTGTTTTGTCCCCTTGGTATTTTACTTGGCATTGGTTGCAGTTACAGACACTGTGTCCTTGTTACAGTGACTAAAGCAAACTGCAGTGTTTCACTGTGTAAAAGGAGAGAAAACTTCAAAGGAGAAAGGTCTGTCTGGATTATCAGAATATGCATGAGTGTGCCGTCAACAGCAGGGAAGACTCCAAGGCAGATGAATTCTGCAGATGGATAGTGTGTTTTGGGGTGCTGGATGGCGAGTTTTATATCCCTGTGCAAAAGGTGTTGAACCTGTACCCAACTACAAGTTCCAGCTGAAAATGTTACCATGGGGCTTGTTTTAATGTAGGCATCTTTTACTTGAAAATTGCTGTTCTTGGCTTTTCAACTGTTTGAATTTTTATCTTGAGCCATTACTGACATTATCTTCTCCCGAAGGTTGTAGGTAGTATGGATGCTCATCCAAGCCGGTACTGTGCCACGGTGCGAGTGCAGCGCCCCCGGCAGGAGATCATCCAGGATCTGGCCTCCATGGTGAGAGAGCTGCTCATCCAGTTCTACAAGTCCACACGGTTCAAGCCCACGCGGATCATCTTCTATAGGGACGGGGTCTCTGAAGGACAGTTTCGACAGGTTGGTTCATTTGTGGGTTTCCTGAAAGACTGTGTAACTGTGATAACCCCCGTTCCCCTGTTGGATAGCTGTGCTGCTTGGGTCGCTTGCGTTTACACCAAGATAGCACAAAACAGTTGAGACTAAAGGAGGTAATTTCTTAAGCATGTTGGGTAAGAAAAGTTGTAACTTCTTTCCTGTCTGGCAAGGAGAGTTCTTAGAACTTGGGACATGATATATTTCTGACAACTTCCTGAGATTGCTAATTATGTGGCAAAGTTGCACTTGGTGTTAACTACAAACCATTTATTAGGTGTCGCATGCAGAATACAATGGAAGGCAAACCCAACCTGTTCTGTTCTCGGCCTTGCAGGTATTGTACTACGAGCTGCTAGCCATTCGGGAAGCCTGCATCAGCCTGGAGAAGGATTACCAGCCTGGAATAACCTACATCGTGGTGCAGAAGAGACACCACACACGATTGTTCTGTGCCGACAGAACAGAGAGGGTAATCGTTGCCCCCGCTCATGGTAGCCTTAGCTGAAAAGCTTGATGTCAAGCACTTCACTGCTGGGAAAGGTGTTAGACTGGGCTTCTCCGTCAGTGGGATTGTCTTTGCGTTCGGGGGTGTTGAACTGACAGCAGAAGGTTCTGGCTGAGGTGGGGCAGAGCCGTACAGCAGCCTCACCAGACATCCTGGGCTGGTGCGGTGACATGCTCCGAACGATACCGAGGCAGAAAGTGGCGCCCGTTGAATAGAAACTGTGTTTTCAGTTATGGCCGAGGTGTGTAAACAGTTGTTAGCCATACTTTTTAACCGAACCTTTTCTCTAGGTTGGACGCAGCGGCAATATTCCAGCTGGAACAACTGTAGACACAGACATCACACATCCCTATGAGTTTGATTTTTACCTCTGTAGCCATGCTGGAATACAGGTACGATTGTTTCTGAGTAAGTTAACCTGAACTTAAAACATGTCGGGTTTCTCCCTTTGTGACGCTTGTGTTCGCAAACAGCTGTTTAGCGGGGAGATGTCATTTAGCTCGGTTTTATCTGGGATATCACATTGTTGTGGGACTAACAGTGTTACTTGCTTAAGAGGTGGTCTGTGCTATGCCTTTAAAACTTGTCTTGATGGTAAGTGATGCTTTTTATTTTAAAGAAGTGACTTTATTTTGTACCTTTGTTATTTCTGGAAATAAAACTTGCTACTTTAATGATTTATAGCCCCAGTGGAATTAACGTGACTCAAGTTTCAGTGTAATCAGTTTGGAAGACTGGAGGCAGCAGTTATTTCTCTGGGAAATGTGTCTTGGTGAGAAACAGCTTTAACGGAAGGTAGTTGAGAGTGCTGCAATCAGGGTTCAGTCATGTTGGGATCAGGTTTTGATCGCTGAGGGTTATCTAGAGGCTATATGGATTTTTTTCCAAGGATGAATAATTAGAGATACATAATCATATAAATGTTAAACTTATCTTGAGACACATTCAGGGCTGACATGTGGCTGAGTTTTCTTTGGCTGCTGTTAGTAGGAGCTCAGACGAGATAGTCTGGCCCTTTCTGAACTTTTAAAGTCTGACTCAGTGTGGAAAAGCCGGATCAGTGAATTGGTGTTCCCTTCTTCTCAGGGTACCAGCCGTCCCTCACACTATCATGTTTTGTGGGACGATAACTGTTTTACTGCAGATGAACTCCAGCTGCTGACTTACCAGCTCTGCCACACCTATGTGCGCTGTACACGCTCGGTTTCTATACCTGCGCCAGCGTATTACGCTCACTTGGTAGCATTCAGAGCACGGTACCATCTTGTGGACAAAGAACATGACAGGTAAGTGGAAGTTCTTGTCCCCATCGGTCTTTGCCCCGTTGCCAGGCACAAAGCCATCCAACTGTAGGTAATTACTGCTCAGTTTGTGGTTAATTTTCATTACCTCTGGGACTAGTCTTAAGATAATCCTTCCTGACGGCTGCTGCTCAGTGTCATGCAGGAGTGGGTTGGAGGATTCCACTGAATAGCCCTCAGATTTAAAGAAGTCAGTTTAGTTTAATAAAGAATTCTGTTATTACTGTGGTGTGGTCTGAGGGAATCAAGCCATCCTTTCATTTTTACCTTTAGAATTAGGGTAGTCGTGAATGGAGAACGTGCGAAGCGCCTTCCTCCTACCGAACTCTGCCTTGTACGTCAGAAGTGTTTTATAACCTTCAAACCACCAACAGATTTGTAACAGCCTTATTTTTAAATGAACAATCTGAGCAGTCCAGGTGAAGGGATTTGCCAAAAGCCTCGAGGTTGCTGGGTGAATAGACGAGTAGGTTTTTCTCCGTATCCAGTTCTGGTGCTGTTGCCGTGATGCTCTCCTGGATGTGGAAGAGGTGTGAAGCGGCTTTTTGATGTAGATGAGCTCGATTCACAGCCCTACTTGTGTCTCTCTTGTTTCCTCGCAGTGCTGAAGGAAGCCACGTGTCAGGACAGAGCAATGGCAGAGATCCCCAGGCCCTGGCCAAGGCTGTACAAATTCACCAAGACACCTTACGCACGATGTACTTCGCTTAAGTCAATAAAGCGGGAGCGTACTCACCAAGCGGAAGAACTGAGCAATTAAGCCACATACAATGTATGTTTCCCGTGGGGTTGGTTTATGGGGTGTGCCTCCCATCATGTGCTGGAGCTGGCGCTGGGCAGGGGCGAGAGGCTCACCCTTAAATTGACGCGAGGAAGATTGTTTACTTCATCAAGGAACACGGCACTATTATGCAATATGAAACCAGCCAACTGCTTTTTTGGCACGGAAGCACCGCCATCATTATTTTTTTTTTTTTTTTTTTTTTTTCTCGTAGTTTAACCCTCTTATGCCTTTACCTCAAGTTGCTCGGCAGCACAACTGTCTCTGCAAAAAAATAATAATGGTAGTAAAATAAAAAAATGGATGGTGTAATTTAAAAGAAGAAAGCAAACCACCTTTTATAGGAACAACCACAGTGCTCGTTGGGGGAAGGGAAGCGTGCAAAAAAAATTCCCGTTTTTTACCCCAGTGCGCTGAGGAATCTCTCTCTCAGTACAGCCATCAGGCCTGCGAACCTGAAGATATCCGAGTGCTTCTGAATGTACAGCCCTAGCTAGAGAGCATGGGGGGAGAGGAAGGGGTTTGCACACTCATCCAGTAATTTGATCGTAATTTAGCCAACTGCTGCCTTTGTGTCTTTTCACAGCTTCGGAGCTCTCGGCTCCAGTAGTTCCCTTTGACAGAGCAAAGAAGCCAGTGGTGTCCTGTGCGGGCAGGAGGGACCCAAACTCTTCTGACTCCCTGGCGAATTCACTAAAGCTGCTGTTTTACTTAGTCCAAAAGTTTCAATTATTTTTCTATCTGGCAAGTCAAATACGTTGAAGCTTCACGTGCGATCAGACGTCCCGAGTTCTATGGGATTCCGTGTAGTAAACACCAGAACTGAGACTCTAGAGCTAAGGCCTTTTGGAACCAGAGGAATGCTAGTTTACTCGCTGCCTCTCACACCTTAATGTGATTTCATACATTTGTGTGTTTGAAGTTTAGCTTCCTTTTGTTTCTTTTATATTTATTAGAGTAATAATAATGCTTTAATTTAATTATTACAGAACATATGGTCAACATCAACTTTTATTTTTTAGAAATGTAACCGTGTTTATTTTTTACAAACTGACAACTTGTTTTGCTATCTTTTAGTGCAATAAGCGTTCTCAAGAGAAACCGTGTCCATTGAGCTGATCTAAAGCAGTGTTTGCACCACTAACTGTGGGAGAATGGACACCTCCACGATTTTAAAAGGACAAAGTAAAAGCCTTAATTTTGAAAGGAAAGTTTTGTAGTCAGAAGGAATCTTGAATTTTCCTTTTTTAAATCAAAAAAAAAAAAAGCAAAAACGCGCCTAGAATCCTGCAAGCTTTCCTTGTTGCTGCAGTATTTTGATTTAACAAAGGAACTGGCCATATTTTTGGCTTTGAAATGCGGAGGACCTTTGAATTTAATGGAAAGGGTTTTTTATTCAGATCTAAGTTTTTACGTGCTCAGTTAAATCTATTTGACCTCAGTAAAATGTCTGGGATTAGTACAAGTTTTTAGGCTCTTTTCCTCTTTGATAACGACTTTCCTTTTAAAATTAAGTTATTGGTGACTTCATTTCACTTTGCAAATAAAGAGGGCTGGGACAGTTCTAACATGTCGAATCGCTGAAATGTGAAACAAATGGGACTCTTTCATTCCACTTAAAGCTAAACCAATATTTAAGATGTCAGAGACAAGCATCCGTTCAGTGAGGGGACGGGGGAGTTTTGCACTTTGTAAACTCGTGACCTGCATTTCTGACTGTTTTTATTTGCACTGGTTCATCGTGTATCTGTACTGCAGATCGTTCGTACGGGCATTGCTGTTGTCCCAGCCCTTCGGACCTCCACCTGCTCTCCACATGAAAACCAGTGGGTTGGTATAAGTAGCTTACCTCCTGTCAGCCTCACCAAATCGCTGTTTGCCAAGATACTGTATTTTGAGCCTCAAATCTGAGCCCATTCTGCTTCACCAGGCATGAATCTCCCCCGTTTTTTCTGCCAGAAAACCAAGTACTGTATTTTGTGCAGTTGTGTGCTGTATGAGGTGTCCATAGTGCTGTTCACCACGCTGGCTCGGAGCTTTCCTGACCCGCCGGTGTACATAATGTGTTTATCTCCCGGCATTGAGGAAGATGATGTAAAAAGTCTAACTTTGTAAAGTGAAAATTGCACTGGAAATAGTCCTGGTGGGGGGCAACTCGGCTTGGGGGGCTCGGGGAGGAGGGGGGAGTGTCATACCGGAGACTCAACAGACCCCAGTGTGGCTCAGCGGGGTCTCTGGGGTCCCAGGAGCTGCTGGCCTTCCTCAGCCGCACCCGCAGATCCACCGCAGCCCAGCCACGTGCTTTGGCTTCTCGCTGCACTTGCCTGTCGGCGCCTGCAAAACCCTCTGCAGCAGTGGGGGGACAGGGACTGGAGCAAGGGGCTTCCCAGATGAGTCTCTCCGATGATTTCGGTGGTCTGTGACCTGACAGCTTTCTCTTAGAAGCCCTCTTGCTGGCAGTTCTCTTCATAAAAGGTTCACATTAGGCTTTTTTTAACCAAAAATTGTTTTAAAATGGAGACTTAAAAAAAAAAAACAACCCTATTTTAAAGACTTCTTTTGGATTTCTGGCATTTAGATGAAAATTCCATTTTCAGAGCCTTCTGATGCTCCTTTCAGAGATGCTGTATGCTTCCCCCCCACCCGCGCTCAGTGACTGTGAGTTGAGAAGCTT
>NW_010428870.1:3904-8767 GCF_000710305.1 Buceros rhinoceros silvestris | reverse complement strand
AAAAAAAAAAATTTTAAAGAAACTTTCTTGGGAAGGTGACTTAAATTCCTTGTCGAGCATTTAACCTGGTTTTCATGTGAAGAGTATTTGGATGTTTTAATCTCTATTCTTGGTTTTGCAAATATCTTCGTAAAGTGCCGATACTTATTTGTACTACGATATCAAGTTCTGGGCGTTGCGAGGGCCACATGTTGAAGATGCTGTAGCTGCTATATTTATTTAAATGGAGATGGACAATTACTGCACTAAGGAACGAGGACATAAGCAAGGAATCAAGGTTAGTTAGGTATCTTGGTTTTTTTTTTTAAAGAGAATTAATGGTGTGAAATATCAAGTGTAACAAAGGGTGCTGTCATTTTAACGGAGATTAAATAGCCAGATATTCTTCCTTTGTTTAAGAACATATATATTTTGATGTTTGAAGTTTGGGGGTGGGGGGTCGGGATAAATGGTACCTCATCTGTGGTGGCAGTTTCCAGTATATTTTCAGAGTATATGGATTTCTTTTATTTTTGTACCTGCTCTCCTTTAAAAAGAAAAAAAAATCTCAGACTTTATGTGCTGTTTGGGGAGATCTCGGGTGGCGCAGCAGAGCCCCGCTGCTGGGAGTTCGCTGGGTATCGCCAAAGAGGGACGTGGGCAGAGGCCGGTGGTTCTCCTGGCTGTGCAGACCAACCGGCCTCCTCTCTACGCCTCCTTAGCAAACCGGTTCCTGTCTCCTAAGACATTGTACCAGTTGACTTTACCGAGACCTCACTTGTACTCAACAAGTGCCACTAATCGCTTCCGTGGAGGGAGCACGCACACAGGCCCCGGCGCGGGGCTGGGCAGGGAGTAGACACTGGGATTGGACCCATGCACCCGCCGTGCACTGCCGGCAGCGGGAGCCGCTCCTGACCCAGCCGAAACCTGTGCCCCGGGGACCAGTAGATCCAGCTTTGGCGGGGAGTAGAGCAGGTTGTAGCTGAGGCATTAAACTTGCTGACAGAGTGGCTGGCTCTGCTGCACGGAGCTTCTCCTGTGTAGGACACTGGAGCCATGGCCGTTTTCCTCAGGGTCGCTGCGTTAACACTCAGTGCAGAATCCGGTTAAGCGCCTCCAAGAGCTGTTTTTATAGGGTTCGTTCTGGCATCCTTTTGGAAGTTCTTTTGGCCACAGAAATGGTTTGTCAGTCAAAATGTTTCAAGATGCTGTTGGTCCTAAACTATTTTTTCACGTACAAATTTTTTGTCCTATAAAATGCTCAACATAAGACACCAGATGGTTGTCCGTACAGATTCAGCTACGAGTACTGGTTTTCTACTCACCTTGAAGTCCACTCTGGTGAAATTCCAAGCTCAGCCTACACTTTAAAAAGCTAGAGGCCTTTTTTTTTTTAACACTTTCTTCATATCTTCTCCTCTTTTGATATTCTCCCTCTTTTGTGAACTGAGGGTTTAGAATCTTACTCGAGGCACTTTTGTAACCAAGGAATCAAAAGCTCAGATTACGTATGCTGAGACTGTAAATTCACCTTTCAGAGGCGGCTGTTTCTAACTGCCCACCTTGGTCTGGCCCTGCCAGGCAGAGACACTGTCCCTTGCAGTGCCGGGGCGTTGTGCGGCTGCTGCTGGCAGGTGGTCTGGCCCTAGTGAAAAAACCCTCCGGGATGTCAAAGGGAACGATTTCTGTCTGCCTGTTCCACCCAAAGATGGTACTTCAGACTGACGCTGGGGGCTAGGGTGTCCCTTTTGTTTCAGCACATGTTTAAGTTGTATTTAAACTTAGATCCCGCATTGTTTTGTGTTAACCTGAACAGATGGTGGTTTGAGCTTGAGCTAATGGATGCTGTCTGCTAGGAGAAGGTTTTGTACCTCCAGTAGCTGAGGTATGAGCGAGGTGGGTGCAGGATCCTACGTTTTACCTCCCTGCAGAGTCTCAAGAATCCTGATCTCTACAACACTGAAACAAAACCAAATTGTGGTTCCTGGGTAGGCAAAGGCATGTCAAGAGGGGAGGGAATTGCAAGGGAGAGGCTTCTGAGAGAGACTACCGAAGCACCAGTGTGACAGAAGCAGGGGCGGTGATGGGGAGATCCGCCCGCTTTCCATCCCTTTCAGATCCCACTGAGGTGCCCCCTTGCCTGACATGAGTAGTTAACATAGGGTCCTTCTGGAGCAAATTAGTCCCACTCTTGAAAACTTGGAGTGATTTTTGGGTTTTTTTCTTAAGCAAGACTGTCCTCAGAAAGTGCCTTTTTAGAAGATGGTGCTGTAGATTTTTATTTTCCAGTTGTATGTGGCTGAAAACTTAAAGTATCAAAAATGCCAAGTGTTTGATGGTATCTTTCAGGTACTCTCAAGCATCAGCTTCTCTGAGTCAGGACCAAGACTAACAAGGAAGTGTTTTCATTTGGAGGGAGAGGCATTGAGGAGCCGTCACCAGGCTGAGCTGGTAGGCTAGAGCGGGTTTGGTTTAGTCAGCGCAATTTACCTCTTCACACGGAGGGGTTTGGGGGGAGTGTAGGAAGAGGGACAGCGCAAGACTCTCGGGGCAGTGTAACTGGTGTGGAAAGGGATCTGTAGCTACTTAAGGATGTCAGTAAGCTTCCAAAGATGAGTAGACAAACTGCAAGCTGAAGGCTTGGGAAATGATCAGTCCTGAGAGCAGACCCTGCGTGGCTCACAGGTCTGAAAGAGCAACGTGCGTGTCTCAGTGGGACTCGTCATTCCTGGCTGGGAGCTTTGGGTGGGAGCAGCTTGGAAGGGAGGTGACGCTGCCCTGCACCGAGGGTTGAAGCGGGTGTGGATCCGTGCTGGGTTTGGTGAGCATTCCTTTGGTCAGGAAACGCCGAGAATGATTAAACACTGCACCTCAGTAACCTTGTAATGCTGCATAAAGTAATAATAATAGCAAAGTTCTGCTTCGATTACACTGTACTGTGCTTGCACATGCCTGCAAAAAATACACAACTTTCCTTTTTGTAAAGGTCTTACTCGCAGTTCCTGGCCCCTTCTCTCTTATGGTGAACCGTGTCCTTTATCGTGGTGTTTCTGTCTATTTATCAGTGATCTGTGTACAGCTCGTAGCTCTGTGCCACTGGCCCGTATGTCACTTCTAACAATTCTTTTTAGGTGAGAGAAGTTTCTGAATGTTTTGTTGTTCCTCAGCCTAACTAGTCCTGTTTGAGAGGAGGCTGAACAGAACAGCCAGACAGACAGACTGCTTGAACTGGTACCTTGTTTCTTTACGTTTAGACCTGAAATTCCTTTGTGTTTGTTTTATTACTGTTTGTGCAGTATTGGGCATTTCAGATGCAGAATAACTTGATGTCAGTCAGGATATTTTTGACTATCAGGAGCTTAAGCACGAAACTCCCCCTGTAATTGCAGGTGGTGTCTCTGCAGGAGTAGGTTCGTGTTTGGACTTTTTCTAGGATTAAGCAGAGCTTTTCGAGTTCTATTAATTTGAACGCGATCAATGAACTATTGAGGGTGGGGTCCCAGCATGGGCAGTGGCACCGCAGGAGTTCCCCCGGCGCTGTCGGGTTAATGCGCATATAGCACTCCCGCTAGCACGGGGATGATGAACCAAGGACCATTCCGCTGTGTAGATTTCTTCTGGTTGAAGTTAGAGAGATGAACTTTGGTTTCTTGTCGTTTGTTGCCAACACCCTTGTCCTGCCACAGCGCTCAGTGCTGCTGCATTGGTATTCAAGCTTGCAGTCATGTGAAATGATTTTATATTGCAGTTTCTTGTTACTAGGCTGGGATTTAGAAGGCTTTTTTCAGCCTAAATTCCGAGCCAAAGCAGTGTCCCCTGTCCCTTTTAGTAGTTGGCGTTTTTACCTTTTAGACTAAAAAGGGCCAAAAACTTTGTTCCATCAGCTTGTCTGCAGCAGCACTCGCCATCCTGCCCCTGCCTGTCAGCCAATGCATTTTCTGTCCGCATACAACTGTTGAGATTCAGAAGGAAGTTGCTGCCTCTTCTTTCTGTGGAAAGAAGGTCTGGACTGGCAGCTGGCGATGCTGGGTTGTGTTGGGCAATCTTGGCGTGATGGTGATGAGCTGTAGTGCACGGGGGTTGAATTTCGTGTGTTTCTGTCACATTCACTGGAGGGTGCGTGATGCTTTAAAGGGATGCTTTAAAGCATCCAACTTCAATACAAGCTATCAACTGCTGAAGATGTAGACTATTAAAGTATTTCAGATTTAAAAAAACAAACAAAAAACCTACCTAGTGCACATGGATAGTTTTAATTCATCCTCCTTCCTGGCAAAGTTTGAGGCTGAGGATTTGCTGTAATTGATAGTACAGCATTGATTGCTACTCATAGTAAGTCATGCTGGGATTAATCCCAATGCCGGACTGGTGCGGCTGTGCTTTGTGAAGAGAAGTGGCGGTGTTGGACCAGTAGCAGAAAGCTCTAGAGGATGCAGGGAGGAAACTTGTCTTTGTACTGGAAAAGCTGAATATACTGAAAAAAAATCTCATGCTGCTAAAGCCTTGTGAACCTGTATCTTTGCATCCATGGTCTACCCAAACCCCCACCTGCTGCCCTGTGACTGGTTCAAAGACTAATGCAGGAGGGGAAAAGCATTTTCCTGGGTTTTTTTGAATGCCTGTTCACCTCCTACAAGGACAGCGCTGAGAAGCAGGGGGCAGTGCCTGTACCGGCTGTACGGTGAAACCAAACTGTGTTTGTCTCTGAACCTGGAGCTACCTTCCTTGGTGGAAGCAGATACACATTCCAGCCGATTAGTGCTATTTGAAACAATGGAGCCGAGGGGGCTGTGAGCAATCTCCGACCCCTGCATAAAACAGAGAGGCTCTGACAGGTTTCTGGTTGCAGTTTTCACGCAGTTCATGCTGAGGCAAAGCAGT
>NW_010428870.1:1067-3819 GCF_000710305.1 Buceros rhinoceros silvestris | reverse complement strand
GCAAAGCAGTGGCAGGCAGCTGCAGAGTTTGTTTTGCTGTAGCTCTACAGTAGCTCTGCTCTTCCTCCGCCCTTACCTACCTTCCTGTTCCCTCACACGGGATCACCCTCCCTCTGCTGCCTGTAGCCCTGGCCATGCCGAGGAGGCAGGAGCCCTGCAGAAGGTGGATGAGCTCTGGATGTGAGAGGGATGGTGGTGCAGTGGTGACAAAAGCAGCTGCCTGTGGCAGTACAGGCCTGGTTGGGTGACAGGTCAGCTGTGTCAACTTGAGCCCTTCAGGGAGGCCGATGGCCGTGTCAGACATTAGCCTGGGTGTCCTGAACTGTTTGTGTCGGACTTGAACCCATTGAGAGCAAGTATGTGCCTTTTTCTGATCAGGAGCAGAGCTGGGAAGAGTGGTGTGGGCGCTGGTGGTATGGGTAGTGTTTAAGGCTTGAAGCCCTTCGTCAGAATGGAGTTGGTTTTGCTTTGAATTAATCAAAATGAGCCTTGAATTATCAGTGAATTAGAACTACGCAGAGGGGAGAAGCTTTTAAAAAAAACAGTTTGTGGAGAGTAATGTCACCGCAGAAACACACTTCCTGGTAGACTTGCAATTTTTTAAATAGAATTTAACCTTGCTACATTTCTCTACTGAGAATCACTCCTTCTGCCTTTATTTGAGTGTTGCCTGTCCAGTGACGTCCTTACTGCGCTCCTGCAGCTTTCCATATGCTCCATACCTTCTTCCCCCTGCCCCCGTTCGGTGGCTGTAAGGACATGAGGAGCAGTGCCCGGGGACTGCCAGGCAGCAGGGCAGAGCTCTGGTTACGTGGGAATGTGAAAGTGACAAAACATCACAGATAACTTCAAGTGCCAGTTTGCCAGCAGCTGGGGGTAGGTCTGTGCACAAAATCACACAGACTCTTGGAAGAAGTTAGAGCCGTACGAGGGGAGGAAAGACCCTCCAAGACCGAGGTCCCAGAAGGAGGAAGGCTGCTGAGGACTGCATGGCATGGAAGTGGGCATCTGTGTCCTCAGATGCTGGAGTGTTGGGTATCAGAGCTGGTTCCTTCTGACCTCGGGTAAACGACTCTGCCTCACTTTTCATCCAGAAAACGTCCATGATGGCTCACACCACCTCACCAGAGCCGGCCGCAGGTGTTCGGAGGGTGACGTGCTGCCTTCCTGACAACGTTTCAGCTAATGCAGTCATGCTTGGAGTCTGTCCCTGCTGCGAGCCCCCGCACCTCATTGCTGCTCTGCCCGAGGAAGGCCGTGGCGACTGGTCCCATCACCTTTACCTGTGGTTTTCTTTTAAGGCAATCCATTTGTGTAAACACACTGTCAGAGGGCAAGTGTCGTTAAATGAAAAGTTATTTTCTTCGTTGCTGAGAATTATACAGGTCTTTCAAACACATTTGGCAGTCGGAAAAGTAATAACCTTCTGTAATACTGTCTAGTAACACAGAAAAATACGACTGTGTTGAGTTTAGGGCTGTTCCAGCCCATCAATCATAGTTCTACCACCCACTTAAGTACAGGTGTGCAAAAATTAGCTGTTAAAATAGTTACTAATAAACGTTCATGATGCTTTACACTTGCAAATCTCTTAAATATATCCAAACCCAGTTTCTTTGATAGAAAACCCATGTCTTGCTGCTTAGTGTTCACTCAGACAATAGTAGCAAAGTTACACCCACTGGAGCAGCGCTAAATTTAAACAACCTTTCAAAGCTTTTGAACCTGATGGTGTGCCAGCAACGTGGAGACTTGTGTAGTGCTCTTTAACTGGTGAGGAACGTGGAACACCAAAAAAGCCCAATCTAGGACTGCTAGGGAGGGAGTTTGTCTCCTGGCAGCTTTGCGCTGAAGAACGGCTCCTTCGGGGTCCTCGGGTTTGAACATCACCTTCCTCCTCTGGCGATAGTGTTTTCGTTTTCTTTGGGCTTGATTTCTATTCTTTGGCAAAATGTTCTCATTTTAGCAGTTCTCAGCGTTGAATCAAGCCTTGAGACAACTCAGCGTTGTTTTCCTGTAGAAAAGCTGCTTCTAGAAAGCTGTGTGTCGTGTCCGTTTTGCAGGCGGTTTGAGCAGCCGGCCCCAGCGCAGCAAGAGTTGGCCGAGCTGGTCGTGGTCTGAAACGCTGATTTCACAGGCTCGTGGCCTGGCCCCTCCTGCCATGGCCCCTGTCAGGGTGTGCCGATCCCGCGCCTCACGGGCTGGGTGGGCAGGCTGGGTGACGTGCTCTAGGCTCACACGCAGGGTGCGAACCCTACTGACTATTGGTGTCTTGTTTCTTCCCTTGGTGTGAGCAGCTGAGCTTCCCCAGGTGGCCGGTTGGTGGGTAGGTGGTGGCGCTGGGGAGTAGCGAGGGTGTTCACGTGCGCTGGGGGTGTCTGACCACAGTGAAGACCATCAGCTCTTGGCGGGTGTTGCTCTACACCTTCTGTGGTAACCAGTAGCGCTTGGTTCTGAGCCAGCGTGGGTATTGATGTACCTTCAGGAGACAGCGGTTCCTTGGTGCAGTGGTGCCATACACCCTGCTCGTGATCCCGCCGTGTGTGTTGAGGGGACTGCTGGGAGCAATCTCGTGTGTATCAATTTTGCCTATTTAATATCGTATGTTTAAATTGGGGGAAAAAAAATAATACTGTGCTGTTTGGGATTCCTTTTCCAAATCAAGCCCTGCTAACCCCGTCCGATGGGTTGAGGTCCCCTTAAATGTGTGTCTGGCCCTTTCCCATACGCTGGTACCGGCTCCCCGTGCGTT
>NW_010428870.1:0-927 GCF_000710305.1 Buceros rhinoceros silvestris | reverse complement strand
TTGAGCAGGCACTCCCACGTGTCCCCCCACGGAGGCGCTGGGGGCGTTCAGAGCAGAGCTGTGATTGAGACCTTGCACGAACTGATCGTGGCAGGTGGCAAACAGACCGGTCAAAGCCTTTCTTTCTACTTCCCCGTCCTGACCACGTGTGCCTATTTGTACCGCGGGGTGGGCTGCGGTGGGGCGGGAGGGGGGCCGGCTGTCGGCGTGTGTGAGGTGTACTTGCTAAGCAGAAGCGGTGTCCTCTGCCCGTCCTCCCTTTCCAGACAAATTGTTCTTGCCAAAATTTTCTACCTGTTGCAAGAGTTGCTTTCTTTCCAGCACAGTAAAATGTCAACTTCTGTCACTGTTCCTTCCTCTCGTAGGCACCTGTAACCTCTGTACGACTGTGAGAAGCGGTGTCCTCTGCCCGTCCTCCCTTTCCAGACAAATTGTTCTTGCCAAAATTTTCTACCTGTTGCAAGAGTTGCTTTCTTTCCAGCACAGTAAAATGTCAACTTCTGTCACTGTTCCTTCCTCTCGTAGGCACCTGTAACCTCTGTACGACTGTGTATAGAACACGCCGGTCAGCAGATCTCAACTGGCTTTAGATACCATCCAGCTGGGTGTATTGTAAACAAACCATACTCATTTGAAAAATAAAATTTTTTTTTGAAATGCATATGTGGTACTTTTTGTTTCATACTCGCATCATTTTAATTCATTCCCAGCACTGCGGCAGCGGGTGGGGATGGCGTTGGGGGGAGCGGGGGTCAGCTGCAGGGAGCGATTTCACTTTCAGCCCCTTGTTTGATTCCACTTCTGGAAGCGCTGGGATGGGCGGTTTAAATCCTCCTGCCCCCTGCGGGTGACACCGTGTTGGGGTGTCACTTGGTCCAGGACCGCCCGGCTTTACCCGGGATTTTGTTGTTTTTTATCAATACCACC
>NW_010428869.1:4750-9856 GCF_000710305.1 Buceros rhinoceros silvestris | reverse complement strand
TAATATTTTCTGTACACGGTATTAAATTCCATATGCTCCCTTCAATATTGTGAGTTGGTTTGAACTGTAACTGGGTATGAAATCGAGGTCATCACCCTTTCCTGCAATGGTACAGGTAATTTAGAACCAGACAAGACATATTTTCCTCTTCAGTGATCACTGATTTTCTTTTATCAACTTTGAACTTTATTTAATATCATGTTAAAAATGTATCTAACTTTGAATACAATTCACTGAAGTTCCTTGAATTCCTCTCTGAATTTGACCAACCAAATAACATCGTGTCATCTGCAATTTTTTGTTACCTTACTGCTCCTTCCTTTTCCAAATCATTAATAAATATAATAAATAACACTGGGTCTAGCACAGAATCTCCAGCCACTCATCTATTAATTTTTTGCCTTTTACATCAAATCATTTTTGATGAAAATAGGTAATTTAATATTTGTTTCCTGACTCCAAGCCAGTTTCTGATCCATATTGATTCTTTGCATTTCATCTTATGCCTACACACTTCCTTTAGTAGCCTTCTGTCAAAGACCTTGTCAAAAGTCTTCTGAAAGTTGTATTAGGTTTATATATTGGGTTTTGATAGCAGAGGGGCCACACACACGGCTTCCATGAGACGATACCGGCAGTGGTTCTCATGTCAGACAGAACCACCTCCAACTGTCTCCAAGACAGTCCTGCCACTGGCCATAGCTGAGACTATTAGGGATGCTGACAGCACCTCTGGGATAAGATACTCAATAAAGGGTAAAAAATGCTATGTAACAGAAACTGGAAGAGAGGAGCGAGAGTATATGAGAGAAACAACTCTGCAGACCCCAAGGTCACTGAAGAGGG
This sequence comes from Buceros rhinoceros silvestris, assembly GCF_000710305.1. NCBI lineage: Eukaryota > Metazoa > Chordata > Aves > Bucerotiformes > Bucerotidae > Buceros > Buceros rhinoceros. The sequence continues at coordinate 9,010 of NW_010428869.1, read as the reverse complement.
AGGGGAGAAGTTGCTCCAGGAGCAGATGTTCCCCTGCAGCCCAAGAAGAGCATGGTGAAGCAGGTTGTCCCTTGCATGGAGAACCAGACAGGTGCCATGGGGAACAAGACCAGAGCAAATATCCACACTGCATGCCACAGAGAACCCCACACCACAGCAGGTGGACAGGCCCTGAAGGAAGCCGCATCCCATGCAAAGCTTATACAGAGGCTGGCTGCCGGCAGAAGCTGTGGCCTGTGGAGGAGAGTCCACACAGGTGTGGGCTTTCTGACAGGACCTGTGGCCCTATAGGGGACTCATGTTTTAGCGATCATTCCTGAAAGACTGTACCTATGGAAATGACCTATGATGGAGCTGTTCTTGAAGAACTGCAGCCTGTAGGAAGGATGCATACTGGAGAAGTTTGTGAAGGGCTGTATCCCATGGAAGGAACCTCATGCTGGAGCAGGGTAAGAGTGTGAGGGAATAGTAATGGCACAGATGAAGCATTATGAACTGCCCACAATCCCATTCCCCATACCCTTATACTGCTTGTGGGCAGGAGATAGAAGAGTCAGAAATGAAGTTGAGCCTGGGAAGAATTGGCTGAGAGAGAGGTATTTGTTATTCTGTATTTATTAGTCACCACCCTGCTCTGTTATTAAGTGGCAATAAATTAAATTATTTTTCCCCAAGTTGACTCTGTTTTGCCCATGACGGCAATTGGCAGGCGTTCTCCTTATTTGTGACCTGCAAACATTTTCATCTTATTTTCTTCCCTTGTCCTGTTGATAGAGGGGTAGTGATATAGCTGTTTGGTGGGAACCTGGCTGCCAGCCAAGGTCAAGCCACTGCAAAAGTGGGTTGAATAATTAAAGAGATTCATGTACATATGAATCTCTTTAACTTATTCCACTTGAACACATTTATAAATATCTAATAAATTGGTAAAATGGAGTTTTCCTTTGCAGGAACACTGCTATTTAGATACAGAAATGTGCCTGACTGGAAAATTCCCAAGCAGATTTAATTTACATACTGTAGTTAATACCTAATATGTATTAACATATGATCTTTTTAACTTTAATGAATTGAAAACAAACTATTTAAATGGAAAAATAGTTTTGGTTGGTATAGCATAAGATACAGAAAAATAAATTCTCCACTAGGAGCTCTGAGACATTTAACTGTGGATGTGCCCTTGAAACACTCCTGGAAGTGACCTGCTAAAGTTTTTCCAAAGACTACAATGCAATACAACAGGCAGTATGTTTTTAAACCTTTGTAGTTCTTTATGTGGAAACAAATCAGAAGCGGAATATAACAACACTTATGTTCAAAAGGTGATAGATACAATGGAACAAGGTCCAAATGTACTTGAATTGAAGGAAGGAAGTGAAAAGAAGTATTTTTATCTCATAGTATTAAATACAGTGCAAGAACACTGAAGAATAATTTGGTGTAAAAATCTCATCGGTAAATGTATTATTAAGCGATAGGATGGGAAGGAAAGAAGAAGAAAAGTTACAAAATATGCCAATTTACCCAGTTCGTAAAATGATCTAATTTATGTAGACGTGGAGGGTACATATTTATCCCACCATGTAAGGGATTGAATAACGTTCCTGGTAGTCCACCTTCTCAGCACTGGTGGAGCTCAGCATAATTTATATGTTGTATTCACTGTGTGAGAGATTTCAAAGCACTAAACAGCGGGCAGCAGCTATATTGGATTTGTGGTTTACAGACTAAGAATTAAGCAGGCTTGATTTACTCTTGTAAATAAGAGTTCAGTCATAAAGCTAGCAATGTTATTCTGACTTTTATAATAATTTTTTAAATTTTATTTTCAGAAAGACAGCATACTTGTCAAATTTATCTGAAATTAACTTTAAGATAACAGTTGTGCTTGATGATGAAGTTCTTTGACTTAATGTAGATGTACTAATGCGTGTATCCCAGATTATTGCTCTCTTGTCAGTGTAAAATGTTACAGACTTTCTGTTGTGAAAGACAATTTAGCTTTTACAATAAACACTGCAACAGCAAATGGCTGAGGTCAAACTGGAATGTATGACCACCCAGCAAAAATCAGTTAAAATCTCCCAAATGATGAAGGTGGAATTTGTAGCAGGTGAGCTGATAAAGAAAGCTGACGTAACACATACCAAATTCTTTTTCCTTGGACTGGTGTAATTTTAAAATAGCTTGAATGTTTCAACAGAGTTGCAGAGGTTTAGCTAATTTTGTGATTTTGTACAGATTTAGTTGAAATAATGTTATGGATAGAAGGGACAGCAGAGAGAATACTCCAACTGATTGTGAGATGCCTCATTTAAGTCAAGATTAAGTTAAATATATACAGTGAATGCAATCACCATAGACTTCTGGCAGGCAACATTAAAACACAAATATGTCTATTTTCACACCATTATTACAATTGGTACCACTTTAATGTGACCTGATTTGAAATTTCCTCCAATAATCTCTTAGAATTCCATATACATGTATATAGACTAGCTCTGTCTGTAACTCTTATCTTGAAAAGAAAGGGTAATAACTGACTAGCAAAATCCTGGGTTTTATTTTTAGCATAAACAGTAAACTGATATTATCAAGAACTTTTGAGTTTAATATCTGATTTTTAATGCTTCCGTGATTTTTACAATAAAGAAGGAAGATTGCACAGCTGGGTACTGACTTCATATCTGATGAAACAATACATTTCTGCCTTTGGGTCAAAAGTAACAGGCTCTTTATTTTCACAAAGGAGTGGATTTCCTTTACTTTTCCTTAGTTATGAAACACAAATACAACCTCAGAATAAGAATTCTTTTAAAAAGAAACCTACAAATTGCTGTGTTTAGCTAGGTAGTTTAACTGCAAGTGATAAAGTTAGGATTTCTGTAATGTGCAACAGAAAATATGCATATGAAGACCAATCTGTACTATTTACTTGAAAGATAGATTGTCTAAGTATAATAATATTCTGCAAAATTAATCAGACCAACCAGATAACTCTCTCAGGGGGTCTTAGATTTTAACAAGAAAGGCAATTATCTTGAGACTTCTCCTTTTCTTACAGATATTGTGAATTTGATTAATTTCTCTATTTTTCCAACTCTGGGCATTGTAAAAGTACAAAATACTTTCAGTTATACTTCCTACTGTCTACAGCTTCAACATTGCAGTGTAACCCTTACAGAAGGGAGTTTAGGCCTCTATAAAGTAAATAATTATGTGTAGATCTTTTGCTGCAGCTCAAGATGCGGTTTCCTTATAGGAAGTGCCAGAGCAATTTTTCTGTCTACCAAAGCTGGTTGAATAAGGCATACAACTTAATAATGTAATACCTTCTTGTTCTCCTGTGCTTAGATTGTCTCAGAAAGACTTAACTTTACGGACATAAAATAGCCTGGATGTGAAATGCATGGTATGTAATGACTTTCTCTGTGAGCTGCAGAATTTACCTGTCACTGGCTACACAAATGCTGCTTCTATCAAAATCCCTACCAGCCACAAACATTTGTGCAGGTATTGTTCAGTATTACGATTTTTCCCTAGAGCAAAAGCGGCATTGATAACAAGACCTCAAGTGACACTTAAATCAAAGCTAGGAGGAAACTACGTGCTAAAGTACAGACAGCAATAAGTTGCATTCTCTTCAACACTACAGCGATTCTGCCTATGTGCATTATACTGTACCTTGAGTGTTTGTCTGATACCCCCTAAGATTTTATCAAAGTAGAAGTCCAGATTGTATCCACTATAAGAGTCCAAGTTATATCCACCACATTCATGTGTAGTACACACTTTAATCTAAAAGCAATAGTGAGGTATCTCCAGAGAGTTCATTCTACTGTGGACAGTTTGTTGTAGTTAATAAATCCCCTTTTCTTTTTTTTCCCTCATTTCTGAAACACTAGTTAGTGTAGCAAATTCAACCAAGTACTTTTATAAAGGGTTTACATTATTGCAACTTGCTGGACTATACTTTTAGCTAGGAAAAAAAAAATCACAACAACTGAAGTTCAGACAGAACCTAGTTCCACTTTTAGATCCTTAGTCTGTTTGCATTCTATTCTGAGCAGTTTTTTATGGCATAGTTTATTGAGTTTCATATTGGTAATAAGTTATTAAATGCTAATGTGAATCTGCTCTGATCCATTCAACAGTCCAAAATTAATGATGATTGCAACAAAAACCTTTTTTCTTATTGCAATATTCACTTTAAATACATAATAAAATTTTTATTTAAGGAAAGAGTAGCTGAAAAATTCA
>NW_010428869.1:0-4678 GCF_000710305.1 Buceros rhinoceros silvestris | reverse complement strand
GGATATTTAAAATTAAATGGAAGGTGATTTCTTAATGTCTTGAAGTAAATGGAAAACTGATTTCTCTATTTTATAGTGGTCAAAACACAAAATATAATACTGCAAAGTTTCTTTGTAGTTCTTAAATTCAGTCATCGCTGTTATCTACACGTATTACACATAGTGCAAGGAAATTACTGTAAAGTGAATATGATTATACAGCGATATAATTTCTCCTGACTTTTCTGATTGAAAACCATAGATATTCTTTAAGTTTTTAATTAGCATAAGTCCTCCTGGAAGAAGACATCTTTCCCGTACCCAGAAATAACCCAATACATGAGAATACTGAAGGTCCAATTACTTCTTTAAAGCTCCTGAGTAGCATGATGATAAAAGGACTAGCTAGTATAATGAGAGCAATGTGGAAAAATTGGTTGTACAGCTTTACTTTTACGGCTGCTGATGAGTCATGGCAACTTAATATCAAATACTGTTGTGCTTATAAATCAGTCAAGAACACGAATTATACAGTAATAATGTAGTACACTTCCCTAAACCTAAATTATGTCATTCTGTCTAGCATTAATGTGTTTTGCTGTCACCTTGTAGATATACTTCTAATATTTGTAATATTTCCAGATATTGGAAATATAGGTTGTGGTTTAATCCCAGTTGGCCCCACACAGACTTTCACTTCTCCCAGTGGGATGGGGGAGAGAATCAGTATGACAAACACAAGAATACTCATGGGTTGAGATAAAGACAGATTAATAGGCAAAGCAAAAGCTGTAGCTGCAAGCAAGGCCAAATAATGAATTATCTCCCCGCTTTCCATTGTCAGGCAAGTGTTCAGCCATCTCCAGGACAGCAGAGCTCCATCATGTGTAATGGTTACTGGGGAAGAAACACATCATCACTTCAAATGTCTCCTCCTCTTCCTTTTCTTTTCCCACCATCTTTTGTTGCTGAGCAGGGTGCTACATGATATGGGAAATTCCATTGGTCAGCTAGGGTCAGTAATCCTGATCGTGTCCTCTCCCAACTTCTTGTACTCCCAGCGCACTTGATGATGAGGTGAGAAGCAGAAAGGGCCTTGATACTGTGTAAGTGCTGTCACTGATGACTAAAACACCCCTGTGTTATCAACACTCCTTTGGTCACAGATCCAAAACATGGAACCATATGAGCTACTGTGAAGAAAAGTAGCTCTTTCCCATCCAAAATCAGTACACTATATTAAGAACTTCCTTTAATGTCTTTATTTAACTCATATATAGAACAGGAACGATCACAAAAATATACTCTTGTGCAGTTTATGGAGCTGTTTTCTCTGGTAGAAGTGAGCTACAAGGCAAAACTTACCAAATATTCAAAAATTCGAAAATTCACTTACCAAAGCACACACTATGGCAGTAGAAAGATGGTAAATATGCAGTGCAAGAATGGAAAATGATGCAGAAAAATCAAGGCTGTTGGTACTTATTTGGTGTGTAGAAATATGTTATTAACACCTTCTATTCATCATTAGCCATTCCAAATCTGTTAATGAATTATTAAGTCTAAGTCACTTTTATGTGAGTCATTTATGAATTACATTCTTGGGGGGGAGGGGAATGTCTTGCAATAGAGCTTTTACTAGTGCAGTTGTCATCATTTTTCTGCTTTTCAGATTTCTAGTATTTCTTATACTACTACAGTAGTTTTAGTCATAGTTTTTAGTCATAATTTTACATCTCTACCAGAGTTTACTAATCTATTTAATCCAGTTTAATAAAACGAGTCAATGAACTAGGCAAATATTTTGGCAAAAACATGCAGGCTTTAATTTATCTCTCAACCAAAATATGGAAAATGCAAAGGGTGATGAACTCCAGCGTAGCTACAGTTCTTCACGAACTGCTCCAGCGTGAATCCTTTCCATGGGGTTCATTCCTTCAGGAACAGACTGCTTCAGCATGGATCATCCCTCCATGGGGCCACAGGTCTTGCCAGAAGCCTGCTCCAGCATGGAGGTCTTCCCATGGGGTCACAACCTCCTTTGGCCATTCACCTACTGTAGCGTATCATCCTCCACAGGCTGAAGGTGGATATCTGCTCCACTATGGACCTCCATGGCTGCAGGCAGACAGCCTGTCTCACCATGGTTTTCACTATGGGCTGCAGGGGAATCTCTGCTCCAGCATCTGGAGCACCTTCTTTCCCTCCTTTTTCTCTGACCTTGGTGTTTGCAGAGTTGTGTCTCTTGCATATTCTCACTCCTCTCCTCTGTCTGCTGGTGTGCAGCAGGTTTTTTCCCCCCTTCTTAAATGCGTTAACACAAAGGTGCTGTCACCATTGCTGATGGGCTTGGCCTGGGTCAGTGACGGGTCTGTCTTGGAACCAGCTGTCATTGGCTCTATTGCACATAGTGTAAGTTTCTAGAAGCTTCTCACAGAAGGCACTCCTGTAGCCCACTTGCTACAAAAATCTTGCCACACACACCCAATACACATAGCTATCAGGTTCGGTGTTTGTCGTGCAAACATTTTTGAGCTGTAATGATGAGATACTAGTAAAAAATCCACCACACAGGCCTGAAGGGTGCACTCATCACTTGCAGTGAGCATGGGAAAAGCCGTTCCCAGATCTTTGTTCGCGAAGCCAAGCCATGATGGTGATGAAGAGTTACATTTCTGTATTTAGTTCTGTTTGTTAATATATTTGATCTATTTCAACATATTCATAATCTAATATTTTAGGGTTTGTCTTTTCCCTCCTTTACTGACTATCCTAATATCTACAGAGACCTTTACTAATATTTCTGTTGCATTGTCTTGAAAGACTTCCACAAATCACGTTCTGAATTAAATTTATGCCAAAAAGGAGAGTTACATTTCATTTCAATTTGTATTTCCTTGCAGGCCCTATGCAGATTTAAATCTAATGTGCTACAGTCAAACTGAAGATCAAAGATAAAATGTGTTCATTGACAGAACAGGGATCCATTTTTCCCAAGCTACCACTTAGAAATCTGAAAATTGAAAAGTTATGGCATCATGGTTTAATTTCTGTTTCCTTTAATGCCTCTTACCCACTAAGATATGTCCATGTACACTGCATGCTCTATATTTTAGAGACAGATGGCACATTATGCAGGGACATTATGAGCAAAAAAAGTGAACCTGGAAGGAATGGAGAAGGAATAGAATAAAAGTAAATTCTGTTAGCACCTTGTTTGGTTTCTGATCTTTTCACTAGTTGCTGAAGTTTCCTTTATGAAATAATACGTAGACCAATAGAGAATTACAGGATCTTTGATTTTTAGAGACTCTGATGTTCAAAATCTTTATAATATGAAAGTCCCTCCTAAAGGTGAAGAATGGCTTGAAAAATAATAAGGGCTTGGTCCGTTTCCCTGGCTTTGTTCCTTTTTAAAAGCATAAGAAGTTCTTTGATGCCATACAACCTTGATGTTCATGTTCCTTAGTCATTATGCCTTAGGAATGCCCTATGGAATTGCCTAAGGTCATCATAGAATGGTTTTGGTCTTTTCCAGGCAAGAGTATAAATTGGAAAAGATGTTACTTTCGCCGTATAATCACTGCTAGGGTCTCTAAACCACGTCCCTCATCACCACATCCACATGGCTTTTAAACACTTCCAGAGATGGGGAATCCACCACCTCTGTGGGCTGCCTGCTCCAATGCTTGGCAACTCTCTCTGTAAAGAAATTCTTCTCAATATCCAACCTAAATCTTCCCTGGCACAACTTGAGGCCATTTCCTCTCGTTCTATTGCTTGTTTCTTGGCAGAAGAGAGCGACCCACACCTCACTACAACCTCCTTTCAGGTAGCTGGAGAGATTGATAGTGTCAGCTCTTGGAGTCTTTCCCCCTTTTTCTTAGCATTTCAGTGGGCACTGTTCCATCCTCTTCATTCCATCCCATCAGGTATTTATCCACACTAACAGATTGCACTGAGTCTTCTCCCGGCTGAACAGCCCCAGCTAACTCGGCCTTTCCTCGTTGCAAGGTGTCAGCAGTGAGGATGAGACACCATCACGGACATGTGTGGCAGATGACCAGGCTAGAGCAACACGGGAATGTAGAAGACGAAAACGAGAAAGGGTAATTTCTTTTTTCTCCCGATGCCATGCATTTCCTTCCTCCTGAGGCTTCTGCGGGGGCAGAAGGCCTGCTGTGACATCACCGGGCACTGGAGGCTGATGCCACTGGGAGATGGAATGTGACATCACCTTCCGCACTGCTTAGCTTCAGGCACTTTGCAGAGCCTGGGCCGGTCTGGCTCGTGCCTGGACTCCAGCCGAACGTGCCTGCCAGCTGTGGAGGGATGAGCCAGGCTTCTGGTGGTGCTGGCTGGTGCTTCGGGGGCTGCTGGCACTGGCAGCCCTCAGTGCCCATCCCGGAGCCATTCGCCGCGTTTTTGCCTGGCCCTGCTTGGCTCAGGCAGTCAGGCTCTGCGGGTCCCACTTGCAGCAAGCGGAGGTGAGTTGTGCAGAGTAACGTCCCCCTGGGGTGGGTGTGGGGTGGGTGATGGGGCCCAGGGAGCAGGGACGCTGTCCTTCTCGAGGGGCCTGGGCATTTCTTCATCCCCTGCCCTCCCTTTCCTGGGACAGTGAGTGATGGTGGCCTCTCTCCCTTCTGCAGGGCAAGACATCCTTCGGCATGACCGGCGTCAGCGACGGGGAGCAGCTTCC
>NW_010428868.1:26429-26753 GCF_000710305.1 Buceros rhinoceros silvestris | reverse complement strand
AAGCGGGTGATCCCCCCTCATCCCCTCTGCTCGCACCCCACATCCTTGGGGCCAGCGCTGCGCAGGATCAGACCCTCAACCCGCCCCTCCTCATCCAGGCAGACCTCAGGGAGCCGGGCTCGCCCCACCCTGCACATCCCCGGGGATGCACATCCCACTCGTGAGGGCAGCTGGACAGGCCACGGTCCAGGGGTGCTCAGCCCATGGTGGATGGTTCTTTGCATCCACAGGGATGCACATCCCACACCACGGATGCAGCCGGATGATGCTCAGCCCATGGTGGACAATTCTTCACACCCCAGGGAGGCACATCCCACACCACGG
>NW_010428868.1:17170-26097 GCF_000710305.1 Buceros rhinoceros silvestris | reverse complement strand
GCCGAGGCGGCCCCGTGGCCACACACAGCCCCCCTGGGCCATGTATGCTCTCAGCCAGCTCCAGTGTGGGCAGCCAGCGCCGGGCACCAGGCCTGTCCCAAGGTCACACCACATCCTCGCTCAGCAAGAACAGTGGCACGAATTTCTGTCAAAGCCACGTTTTTATTTTTAAAGTCTTTCTTTTTCTTTTTTTTTTTTTAAAACTACTTTCCAGCTCCTCTGAATTATAGATGAAATACTCAGCTTTATTGTCATGGTGATTGTAGTGGATGGCTCCTCTCCTCCCAGTACAGCGAGACCAGTATGTGGCCTGACACAGCCTGGCTTGCTCTGGGTCAGCCTGCTCCTCCTCCTCCTCCTCCTGGCCACCTCCAGCCCTGCACAGCCCTTGCTAGGGGACATCCAGGCCCTCAGCTGGGAGATGGAACCAATACCACTTGGCACAGGATGGTCCCCAGGCTCTGTCGGTGCCCATCACCCCACACGGGCCACCTCCAGCTCCATCACCACGACAGAGGGACCCTGGGAGCCGCCGCAGGTCCCCCTCCACCCTGACAGGTCTGGCACCGAAAGCAAAGAGAAGACATGAATTATTTATAATCTGTTCCCAATCAAATAAATGCTTAGGTGCTTGAGCTAATTTCCTGGATCCTGAAAATCCAAAGTGCAGACTTTTAATAACGCAAATTAGGTGCTTTATATATGACACTGATTAAAGCTCCGTATCCATCTATCCCACACCGAGCTGAAGGGGCCAGGAAACAACTGGCCCCCAGCAGCCGCGCTCCCCTCGGGCAGGCAACGGTGCCCGTCCCCGCCAGGATCACACAAAGCACAGGGGTGCTGCCTGCGCCAGAACACCTAAAATTGGCCCCCAGAAAGAGACAAAACCAGTCTCTAGCAGGTTTTTGCAGTGAGTGAATGCCGGAGCAAGGCAGATCTTGCTGAGCCCTGGGACCTGCCAGGGGTTTAGGAGGCAGTGGGGTGCACTGACGGACAGGAGATGATCTTTAGCCTGCGGCTCCCCATCCTTTCCTGGGTCTGTTCCTGTGGCAGTGGGGGGTCATCCCTGTCCAAGGCCAGGCTGGTTCCCAGCTCCAGACCCCGGACACCCCGGGCACGGCCAGGAGCGTCCAGCAGCGCCGGCGGCTTGGTGAGCTGGAGAGACGGAGGCTCCTGACAGCGCAACGCCGTTCACCAGGAATCAATTGCTTAAGCGGGTGCTATTATTAATTAGAGCTCATTATGGTGGTTATCTATTATTAATCAGTGTTAACACAGTCTTCTCTCCTCACCGTCCTCCAGCCCTGCTCCCCGCTGCAATCCCTGTTCCTTCCAGCCGCCTCCACCACTATTTTTCTTCATTAACCAAAGAAATGGAAACACCTTCCAGACTTCACTTAAAGATCCTACGGGTCTAAGGAGATTTGTACTGTGCCAGTCAGGCTAACGAGGGATCGCTGCGAAGGGCACTAATCAAATTCCACAGCAGCAGCAGCACGGGCTGGGCAGAGTGGGTTTTGCTGCCAGAGTAAATGGCTTACGGCTTCCCCCAACTGCGTGGAGGGGGTTTGGGGGTGGAAGAAGGGACATGTCCTGGGATATCGAGCCCAGGTAAGGAGGATGCAAGGGATGGAAAAGCCCTTGGTGAGGCTTGGCAAGGGACTGGGCTGAAAAAACCAAATCGATGGCAGAGTGGGGAGGAAGAGATTACAGCGCAAAGCCTTAGACGAACACAGAGCGCTTTAATCTGATTAGGGAGTTATTGTCGTTACTGTGTTATGCTGATTATAAATCATTTAGGAGCACGGCTAATCAAAACAGAGATTTGTTCAGAGCTTTAAGGGTCGCTACCTCCACCAGACGCCCCTGCTCCTCTCCCCAGCCTCCCTCGGGGAGCGCAGGCAGAGCTGCATCCCTGGAGCGAGGGACACAGCCGCTACGGAGGATCCCAGGGGAAGGCTGGGCTGGCCAGGCTGGGAGGGGCAGAGCGAGAAAAGAGGGGTCCGGGATGGAGGTCATGGGGAAGTAAAGGATGGTGGGGAAGTAAAGGATGATGAAGAAATAAAGGATGATGGGGAAATAAAGGAGTGAGCTCGATGAGCAAGGGGCATGGGGATGCTGCCCACGGCCAGCAGATGATGCTCCTGCGTCTGAGCATCCCGGGACTGTTTTTCCCCCCTGTTTGGTGCATCTTGTCAAGGCAGCTCCTTTTTTCATTACTGTCTCCTCGGATTAGAGCTGCGCTCGCTCTGCAGCACTCGCTGCTCGGCCGCCGAGTGCCAGGCGCCACGGTGCAGCTGCAAACTGCATTAGCGTCTCGCCGAGGAGGCCCTAATACTATTAGGAGGGAGGCATTATAGGTGCTAAATGACAAGCCCCTAATCAGCCCTGGGATTTATGTCAATCACGTTCCCCGTGCAGGGCGGAGCAGGACCCTCCATTCAGAAAAAATTGCCTAATTGGGAGGGTCTGGATTCTCTCTGCCTGTCTCATTTCTGGAGCTCTGGAGCTCCCGGCCACCTCCTCAGAACGGGGAATGAATGAAGCTGATGACAAGGTGCGGGGTGAGGAGCAGGGAGGTGGTGACTGTGGCCACGGGTTGGAGCTACAGCCGGCTCCTAACTCCATCCAGCCGGCTTTTCCCTTCCTTTCCAGTGGCTCCAGAAGCACAGAACTGGTCATTACTGGGATTTTGCAGGGATTGCATCAGTCCAGACTCTGCCCAGGACTGTAGAGGGAAATTGGTGGGAAGAAGGAGGCTGCCCTTCCTCTCATCCACCCCTGCATGGGCACCCTTAAAGAGCGGGGCTGCCTCCTTGCCCTTGGCTTCAGCAAAATTAATTGGCAATTACTAGAAGTCCAAAAACCCAGCCTTGCTTGGGGCAGGAAGCTGTAAAAGCTGTGTGTCCACAGCCGTATTTCCTTCACCCGGCATTGATCCCCCTGGCCTCTGCTGACCACAGCTCAGCTACAGGGCGATGCCCTTGGCCCCCACAGACCAACCCACATCGATTCCAGGGACCTCGGCCAGCCCAAACCCCCTCGCAGCCAGGAGCACTGCTGGGTGCATACTCCTGGGCTGGTGCCAGCCGGTAGCAGAGTCCCTTGTCCCTCCCCTCCTTCCCACCCATCTGGCTGCCATGGGGGGAAACCCTGTAGCTGCAGCTTCAAGGGCCACATTGCAGCATCAGCGATTGTCCCACAGAACACCCCAGGGCAGGGCACAGCTGGGGCTTGGCTGGAGGCAGGGCATGGGCAGCATCCTTCGGTGGGATGGGGGGATGCAGGAGGGCATGGCTGAGCCTCCCACCAGGATACGCTGAGGCCAGCATGATGCCCCATGAGATGCTGGTGCTCCAGGGAGAGTGTGTGTGCAAAGCCTGGACCAAATTTGCTTGCTTGGACCTGGAGGAGACGAGGAGGGCTGGTGGCCAAGGATGTGGAAAGGCAGTTGTCTTCTGGAAAGGGAATTTGCTGTTGGTTTTGGTGCAGGGGGAAGGGTTCCCACCCACTGCCGTGAGCCCCCAAATCCCTCCATGTCATTTGCCAGTGCTGAATATTTGACAAAGGCTAAACCAGCAATAAGCTGCATTACAGCAGCGCTGCACGGGGCCTGGGAGAGCGTTTTAGCTCCTTGGATATCACATGCTGCTCCTACACTTTCATTGTGGGAATCCCATTAAAGCTGCTGGCTGGACCGTAACGATGACGAGGGGGGATGAGGCCAGAGCCCCAGTGTCAGGGAGCTGCCCGCTCACCCTGCCACAGCGCAGAGCCCTCAGGGGGCAGGCTGCAGTTAAAAGCCTGGGTTGAATCCGGAGGTTTGTACAAACCCTCAGCTCCCGTCTGTCTCGGCTGCAGCGGGTGTGTTTAGCATGTTCCCTTTGCCTTAAGACGCACGGTTGGAAGAAAAATAATGCTCTGTGTGTTTTACAGAGCTCCTCCGCACGCAGGTTTTGTCAGGGCTGCAATATAAATATCCCCACCAGCCTCCCAACACCCACCTGCCCAGACCGATGCTTAAGCAAGAAAACGTAAGAATACCCCCCGCACCAATCTGCTGCTGACGGCAACAATTCAGCAGCAAAAAATGCTGCTAAAACCTGCCCTTCCCCAGCCCAGTCGCTGCCCAGGAAGGGTCTGCTCCTCTTACGGCTTTGCCAAGGAGACCCCAGGGTCCCAGAGCAGCGCCGGTACCTCTGTGTCACCATCACGGTGGCATGGGGCATATGTAGCAGGGTGTTAAAAGCCACTACCTGGCTGGTGTCATGCAGTCCCCTGCAGAACATCCACCTTTCCCAGGGACTCATCTCATTAGAAACGGAGCCAGGACGCGGCTGAATTTCCACCCTGCTGCTCCCAGTTATCTCTGCGAAAGGGGAGCCAATTACCAGCAGCTGGCGAGAGCCTAAAATTATTATTAATTTCACACAAAGCATATGCTTTGTGTTAACAATCCTCCGTGGTGTGGCAGAAGGGCCAATACCAGCCAGATGGCTCAACGTGCGGCGGGAATGATTAATCCCCGGCTCTGCCGCCTCGCTGGGGACGGAGGGCAGGGGCTGTGCCAAGGGGGGGACCCGGCAGCAGGAGCCTGGCACAGGGTCCCGAGCAGCGTCTATTATTGTTTATAACCCCAAAACTCCCGTGCACTCGTGTTAACATCCTTCCAATGTGCCCACACACCGGGCAAGGGAGCAGAGGGCTGGCAGGGAGCAGGGGTCTGGCAGCCCCAGAGAGCCGGCAGCAAGCTCCCCCGTGATGATATGCATGTATTAAGGAGGTGTAAGTGCACTGATGTAAGTTTATTAAGGAGGGTTTGGTTCCCAGGCTGGTGAGAGATGGAGCGAAGCATCTCCTGGGGTGCTAAAGGCTGCCGCTCTCCCTGCCTGGTTTCAGCTTGCTGCTCTCCCTGCTTCCCGCAAGCAGATTCCCTCGGTGGATTTGGGCTGGAGGCAAAGAAGGATCATCTCCCTTTCTATCCCGGGTCCGGCTGCTCATGGAGATGGATGAGGAGGTATTCCCCAGCTCGGCTAGAGGGTTTGCATTTGCAAGCGCTTTGGTACCCCAGACTGCAAAGAGAGTGTGGGAGCACGCTGAGTGCTGCTTTGCGTCCTTAACTCACCATGGGAATTACCCTGATGGGTGTTGAGGCGGAGTTCAGAGCCTGCTTGCTCTCTGAAACCCAGCAATCGCATCTGAAATAGCTGGTTGTCTTTGCACGGAGCTGCTGCTCCACTCGACTCCACCGGAGAGCATGGACAGGAGCAGAGATTCAGGGAAAAAAGGTCTTTTCACAGCAACGGGGACTCATGCGGACACAGACCCTCCCCAAAGCACTTTTTCCTTTCTCTGGCTGCAGCTTCCCAAAGACCCTGGTCCCTGGGAAGAGCTGGTTTGCAAAGCTGCTCCCGCGGGTGTCCCTCCACCATGCTTTTCTCCACCCTTCGGTGAGATCCATAATCGAAGTCCTTGGAGGGCTCCAGGCCCTGGATTAACAAGATTCCACATTCACCAGCATGGATCATCTCCTGCCTGAAGATGGAGATCAAGAGATCACCCTCTTGTCCTCCTACCCAGGGGGACCCGCTGAGCCTTCGCCCTGGCAGGCGGGTGCCAGCATCACTGTCACATCCCCCCGCCCCGGGACCCTGGGAAGGGGGTGGCAGGAGCAGCAGAGTTTCTTTAAATCCCACGACTGAAATCAGGAGCGAAACATCTCCAGGGGAGAGGGGTAAAAATAGCTGCTGCTCCGTGTCAGCGACAGGAGCGCGGAGGTGGAGAAGCCAGGGGTTTTATCGAGGGCAGGCTGCAAGCACTCTGTTATAAATAGGAGTAATTACTCGAGTGGGGGCACGGCACTTAATGAGCGGCTGGTCTTACACCAGCGCTGTGATTGCACGATGCTTCCCGGCACAGGGTGGAGAAGTGATTTCTACTGTGGCCCAAAGGCTGACGAGAGCAGAGGAGCCCCAGGAAGGAGGGGGTGCCATCGTCCGGGAGGTGCCATTGTCCAGGAGGTGCCCAGGGGGGCAGGAGCATTGTGGGGAAGAGGAATGCTTCACACCAGGGAGGAGATGGCAACGGGGAAAGAGAAAAGCTCACGTCTCAGTTGCACTCCCTGGTAGCAGAGACCTGGTGACTGAGTAATCGTGTCCAGGAGCTGCGGGCAACGTTAGTTTTAATTAAAACCTGTGGCCATGGCTGCCTGAGCTTTCTGCACGGGCCATGGTGGGTGGGCAAGAGCTCTGCTGGGGAGGACCCTCACCCGACAAAAGTCAGCCCTCAGACCCGTGCCCTTCGCACCCCTCCTGCACCTTCCCAGGAGACATGTGGGCAGTGCCAAGAGAGTGCCAGTACCTGCAGTTTCCACCCTGGTGCTTCTCCAGCGAGGAGAATGAGGGATGGGGAGAGTAGGAAGGAGTGAGGGCAGGAATAAAGCACCAGGAGGGAGAAGAGGGCTTGGAGGAGGCAGCGTGTGGGGCTGGTGCCTATAGGGAGGCAAGAGGGGTCAGATCCATGGGGCAGGATGGGGCAACCTAGGCTGCCTCCTGCCCCTCACCCTGGCGTCACACCAGCAAAGCTGCTCCACCTTGGCACCTAGTGGGTCTGACCTGCCTTTGCTGCAGTCACATAAAATATACATTTGAGTGATAATGGGGCGAGAAGCAGCTGAGCACAGTCTCGAAGAAATATTGGTGCATTAAGACAGCAGAAGCTGCTGCAGCCGCTTAGGGGATGGCGGTGGCAGGGACCTTCCCCCAGCTTTGGGGTCCCTGGCCCTCCAACCCCTCCCTGCCCTCCAGTGGGGGATTCCGGGGAGCAGCGGGGATGCTCGGAGTGGGCAGAGACAGAAGGGTGTGGGGCTCTGCTCCTCGCCCTGTTGCAGAGCTGGGCTGAGCGTGGGAAGAACTTCATTTTGCACCCATTTTCCAAAGTTTGGGGACCCAAGACTCCTGAGCCCAGCCTCGGGGGGCACGAGAAAGAGAGGGCATGGGGCAGGACCAGCCATGGTGCAGGCAGAGCTGATGGCAGCTCCCCCTCCTGCTGACCCAGCCGGGCAGTTTGATTCATGGTCCCATCGATATCGTGTATTTATGCATAAGCAATAATGGAGCTGAAGAAAAGCCGTCCCCTCCAACAGCCCTCGGTGGGATTTATGGAGTGCAGCCGGCTCGCCTGACCCCTCGGGCTCTCCCCCATGCCCTGCAGAGCTCAGTGCTGACCTCTCCCCAGCTGTGCCCGGGAAGGTGCCACCCAGGGTACATCACCCCAGCCAGTGCCGCGGGGAGATGGAGGAGCCGGCAGGGCAGGTAGGGCAGCGCCAGCTCCATCTGAGCTGAACAGCAGCGGATCTGCTCAGGACAGAGCTGGGGGGTGTTCAGCTGAGCCTGTGCAACAGCCTTGGGTGTAACTGAGTTAGAAAGTCAATCACTGAGTCACAGACTCACTTTTCCATGAGTTCTGTGCTCACGAGTGCTCCAGACTCCTTTCTGCTTCGAATTAGCCCAGCTCTCCTGGACCTGCTTCCAATATAACCTGTTTTCTTGACTGCCTACATCTCCACCCCATCCCTCCAACACGCAGCTGGTGATGTGCAGGACCTGGCCCTGCCCCACTCTGTCTGTGCTGGCACACGGAGCCGCTGCCCCTTCGCTTCTCTCCCCCAGAAGCATCGTACTAAGGGGAAATGTGGAACACCACGGGGGAGGCTTTGAATAACCCAGGGGCAGAGCCCCTCTTTCTCCAGGGGGAGAGAAGGGAAACGGGAAGGGGAAGGTGACATGCCCATCCCACTCATACCTGGACTCTGGCAGCACTCAGCCCTGAGTGGGCACAGAGGCAGTGAGGTGCTGCTCCTGCCCTGACACCCCCATCCTGGGGCTCTGGGAGCAGACATTTGGCATCCCGGTGCTGCAATGGTGCCCAGCACGCCCCATTCCCCTTACAGACCCCTTACCGAGCACCTGATTGCCTTCCACCCCCCCAGTAAGCGCATGCTCCCCCCAGCTCGCCCGGCAGCCCCTCCAGCGCAGGCTGTATCCTCTCTGCATTACTGCAGCCATCATCTCTTTACCGTCCCCTAAAGCCCCGTTAGCCGACAGCCCCGGCCCCCCCTGCTTGCACTTTAGGACCTTTGCTCCCCTACTTTGCTCTCATCAGCAAGTTCCAGGGCTGCTGTACTCTCTGTCTCCTGGGTTATTGATCCCTAATTTCCCTGCCATGGGGGACCTGCTCTCTTACCACTCCAGTTTGTTACCCAGCTGCTCCCATACTGCTTCTCTGCAGCCCCAGCAATGCCACACCACTTCCAGCTCCACGGCATCGGATGGGGGGGCCAGGCCTGGGAACAGCAGGCTTTCAAGAGCAGGCACAAAGAGAGCAAAACACAAAGCTGCCGAGGAGAGACCCCTGAAATCCCAACTCTTCCGGGCAGGTAACGAGCAGCATTTTACTGGTACATGGTGCTGTGAGCATCTGCCTCAGCTCAGCCCTGAGAGAAGAGCCAGAAGTGCTTTTTCCCTTGAAAAAAAAGAAAAAAAATCACAAACCACCTTGCCATGCCCCAGCAAAGCCCGAAGCCAGCCCTTTCCCCGCCCTCCCCCAGCTTTTATTGCCTCCCCAGCTCGTTGGTCCTGGCTGTTTTCCCAGAGCTGGGATCTGGCTGCTGTTCTCCAGCACCAAAGCGGCTCCGAACTGATGTCCCTACAGCAGAGACACCTACGAATGACTCCACGTTTTCCTAGTCATCCTTCCATAAACACAAGGAGTTCTAGGATGGGAGAAAGACTCCACCGACCAAAAAGGCATTGCCAGCCCTTTCGAGGCTGGCGAGCTGTGAAGAGCACCATGGTGAACAACGAGGAAAAATGTCATCTTCAAGGGCTCTCTCCCAGCCGAGCCATTGTGGCCGGTGCCTCTGG
>NW_010428868.1:15659-17098 GCF_000710305.1 Buceros rhinoceros silvestris | reverse complement strand
AAAATGTCCTCCTCAAGGGCCTCCCCCCCAGCGGAGCCATTGTGGCCGGTGCCTCTGCCCGTCTCCACCCCTTTGTGGTACCCAGGGGCCTGGCATCCATCGGCATCTGCAGCATTCCTGGCCCTTTGCTTTCATAGTGCGTGTTTGCTCGTGCATGCCTGTCAGCTCCTCTTCCACCCGCATCCCGGGTGCGAGCAGGGTGCGTGCTAATGAATCCTGGATTGGCAGCCGCACCTGGAGACGGGGAAAAGCTGCTTGAATTACAAAGGGAGCTTCGCTTCTGCACCTGTGTTTGCTTCGCAGCCCAAGCCTCCCCTCTCTGGGCAGGGATGCTGTGCCTGGTGGCCGAGGAGGGGATGGGCAGGGAAGGCAGGATGCAGGCAGCAGGGTGAAAAAGCAGCAGATGATGGGACTTGGACTGCTATAATGCCTTTCACACCACAATGGCCTGGCTATACCCGTATGCTCACGTCTAGTGCTGGAGCCAACCCAGCCCAGGTCCCTCAGAGATGCTTCCCCAGGCCCCTGCCAGCACCCGGGATCCAACAGCAAAGATTAGGGCTGTTTCCTTTTCTTCGGCGAGGAGTGTAATCCCCCCTTTGAAAGGCGCATCCTCCGCTTGATGCTTCCTGACATTAATATTATCATCTCCAACCAGCCGCAGAGCCCAGCTGTCGCCTGCGATTAGGGCACTGACACAGATCGGTGCAAGATTTCACGAGCGTCTCATTACCGCTGACTCCGGTTCCGCACGGCTTATATAAGTCATCTTGCATAAACCTGTCACCGGCGGGAGCTGCTCCATTGCTCAGCCCCGGTGCATGCTGATGAGGGGTGGCCGAGGGGGGACAAACTCTGGGCCTCCCCATCTCTGCACTGATGAGCATCCGCCCCAGCTCAGGTCCTTGCAAAGAGGGTTTTCCTTCCTCTGGAGCAGGGTGTTCCCGCACCGGACACTGTGCACTGGCACGGCAGACTGGTTATACTGGCATAGGAGGAACTTGGCAGGTCTGGGAGGGGTGAAAGACCCCCTGGAGCCCCCCGGCATTGCAAGTTTGCTGGAGAGCCATCGATAGAGAGGGTCCGGCAGAGAAAGACAACCTGCTCCAAAACCGGAGCAGGGGACGGGGCACACTGATGCTCTCGCCCGTTTTAATTGCGGAGGCAGGGGAGATCTTAGGAGGCAGAATGTAATTACCGCGGCTGGAGCTGGGCCAGGGCTTTGCGGGGAGCGCAGGGACTCTTTCAGAACATGCTGCGGGTTTGTTAATGGCCTCAAACAGGCAGGAGCTGGCTGTTGGCTGCTGCTGGGGTGGGTTTTTTTGGTGCGTGGCTCTTCAGAGAGCTGCTGCCTTCAGCAGCACGGTGGCTCCCGAGCTCTGCCACACGGTTTCGATTCGGCTCCTGGGGAACCGGGTCCACCCATGCCTGGGCAACGG
>NW_010428868.1:11296-15574 GCF_000710305.1 Buceros rhinoceros silvestris | reverse complement strand
CTGGTGGCCCCCGAGCTCTGCCGCACGGTTTCGATTCGGCTCGTGGGGACCCGGATCACCCTGTGCTGGGGACCGGGATGCTCTGGATGCAAAGCTCCGTCCCCACCATCTCTCTTCACTCCTGCTCATCCTCGCTTTGCAGACGCAGCGTCCTGGGGGCTGTGGCACGGGCAGCATCAAGCGCTGTGGCTGGGTGCTCACACAGAACAGGACCCTCCCCAGCTCCCCCAGTCTGCACATGGGGTTTAAGCTGCATACAGTCACACACACCCAATCACAGAGACCTTCCGCTGTGCAAAAGCTCCAGGGTGCCAGTCTGTCCCTGTGAGGCTGCTGGTCTCCCACTGCAAGGTCAAAAGCCACTTTCAGGTCCCCGTGCACCCCATCATGCTGGTAGGGGGGGCCTGGACCCCCAGGATGATGGCTGTGCTGGGTGACCCAGTGTCTAGCATGGGGCTGGAGGGGTCCTGCTCCTACCCCACGGCTGCAAAACCCACCCTGCGCAGCTCCAGCCCTTCCCCAGGCAGCAGCCGCGCTCGCAATGTGACCCTGGGCCCCGAAGGGCTCATCAGTGATGCCAGCCAGAAGCAGCGTCACCTCCCTGCAATTAATCAGAGGAGCTATTTGTAAATGAAGACAACACTGCTCATCAGCAGAAGAACACCTCTGCCGTTCCTCGCGCCGGGCGTTAGCTGCTGAGCTGAGCAGCAGACTACCAAAACAAGGGGTCATGGGTTTCTCTCGCGGCTGGGTCTTTTCTCCCCCATTTTCAAACATTTCCAGTTTAACCCTTCCCCCTGAGCTCCCAGCCCTTGTGCTGGGGTTTTGCTGGTGGCTCCATCTCAGGCGATGCTGAACCCTCTTGGTTCCCTCAGAGGAACTGTTCAGGGCGTGCGAAAGCCTCTGCTGGGTCTTGTGCCTCGCGGTGCCCCTCTTCATCCCTCCCCAAGTAGTCTTTGCCTATCCGCTACCAGCAACATTTGAGATCAGGCGCAGGTGAACAGAAGAGCTCCATGACGCCAGAGCTCACCTGGTTGCTGTGTAGTTACTTCCCAAGTGCTAGGTGAGGAACTCATTCTTGTGCCAATAGGTTAATTGTTCCCAGGCACCTTGGTGCCAAAGATGCCAGAGCATGGTTGCAACGGGCAGAGCAGCTCAGTTAAGAATAAATCATTAATGACGAGCCCCGCCTTGCCGGCAAGGGGAAAGGTAAGCTCCAGGGTGGCTCCTCCAAACACTCCCCTTGCCTTGCTCTGTGCTGGGACGGCACACAGCGGGTGTCCACATGGACATGGACCATGCCAAGGTCCAGGCTCTGAGGACACACTGGTCCTGCCGCCCTGGAGAGCTGCTCGCCCTTTCTGTGTCCCCCCCATCCCCTCCTGCTCCCCTCGCCCCAGCACAGGGAGCAGTGTCATGATAAAAGCATCGTGTGACATCTCCTGAAAACCCCCGCCCTGGCCTTATCACTAAATGCAAATTCTTGGGAGGAATCGCTGGCGGTAGCAGGGAGAGAAAAATGACAGCGAGCCCAGGAGCAGCTATCAGATGGGAAAGTGGGAAGTGTAAACAAAATATGGACCATGAGCTGAAGTAACAGCGGCCACTTTTCCCCTCCTAACGCCCGGCATAGCGAGTTGGTGGCAGGTCGGGGTTTTTCTTGAAGGAGACAGCGGAGAAGAACGGCTGCCCTGAATCTCCGTGTCCCAGCACTGCTGTGCCCCTGGGGGGCTGCAGGTGACCAAGGGCACCCCGTGCTCCTCTCAGAAGAAAAAAACCCTTTTCCTGAACCTGCAGAGACAGAGGCAAGGCGGGAGCCTCCTCCCCGGCTTAGCCTCGCTAATCTCTGCTTGTCAGCACTGCTGAGGCTCTGTCAGCTGCCGGCGAGCGGGGCTGGAATCTGCCTGCTAAATCCGACAGGGTAATTAAAATCAGGTAGGGAGATGGCGATCAGCTAATTTTTGCAATGCCCTTCCCTCTCTCCCCCCCATTCCCAGTTCACTTTCCATCCCTCTCTAGCAGTCCCTGCCTCCTCCTCCTCCTCCTCTGAGGAAGCAGATGGGCTCAACAAGGACAATACAGATCTCAGGGGTCTCCTTGTGTTCCCTGGCCCCTCCCTGCACTGCGCAGGGACCCTTCCAGCCATCTCCGAGGCTCCTCTCCTTTAGAACGTAAAAATAGATAATTTTATCAACAGTGCAATCCGAGGCAGGAAGGTGGGATTTTCTGTTCTGAGTAACAGGAGCATCGTGTCTCCAATGAAGAGGTGGAGGGTTCGTCTCAGAGCTGGGGCCCATCAGAAGCCAACATCTATTAGGCTGCCAAAGTCAATCTCTTTCAAGCGCTGCTTCCCCAAGCACGTTGGGTTGTGGTAAAAATAGATAATTTTATCAACAGTGCAATCCGAGGCAGGAAGGTGGGATTTTCTGTTCTGAGTAACAGGAGCATCGTGTCTCCAATGAAGAGGTGGAGGGTTCGTCTCAGAGCTGGGGCCCATCAGAAGCCAACATCTATTAGGCTGCCAAAGTCAATCTCTTTCAAGCGCTGCTTCCCCAAGCACGTTGGGTTGTGCCTCATTTGTGCCTTCCCTATGGGGACACCCACTTTGGGGAGGGATTTTTTTGGTTTACATCTTGTTTTGTTGCCCCCAACAGGGAAGAAACCCAGCGGCACAAACTGACGCTGTTTCGTGAAAGCTTTTTCTGAGTAATTATCATCGTTGCTGCACACAGAAACCTGGAGCAAAGACAGGGCTCCTCGCCCTTGGTGTGATGCAGACCCAAGACTTTCCTGGGTAGCAGGAGAGCCAGCAGCTGGCAAGTGAGGGCATACAGGCTGGGAAGCTCTGGGATATGCTGGGAACGTGGGACATGCCAAAAACAGGGGTCCGGAGGGACGCTGCTGCCCTGGCTGTGTCCTGCTCCAGAGGGATTTTGGCGTGGCTGGCTTGGGATGCTGTCAAAGCTCCAGGCTCCCATCTGGGAGACCTGCCAGCTTCCCGCTTGCCTCCTGAATGCTCTGGAGACACAGAGAGGGACGGACCAGTGGATGCTGTCACTTTAACTGATGCCAGCAAGGGCTGGCACCAGTGGCAGCACCTCGCTACCCGCTGTGTGCAGCGGCCAGGTGACAGGAGACTTGGTGGTACGCATGCAGATCTCCAGCCAGGGCTGGTTTTGCTCCCCTCTTGATTCCAGCGATGGAGGAGCATTTTCTCTTGATCTCCTTCAATGCATCCGACAAAGGGGAGGGGGAAGACCAGTCTCCTTTGTGCCTGCCTGCCAGTCCAGCATCCCAGGGGTTCGGCTCTGCTCCCCAGCCAGTGCTGGCAGTGTCAGCCTCCCTGGGGAGAGGCAGCCGGATTGACGTCTCCAGCTTCTTTCATTACTAAAGAACTATTTTTATCCACTCCTTTCACCACTGCCGGTTTCCCCACCTGTGCGAGGGGACGGGAGGGGTTTTCAGCAGAGCTTTTATCACAGTCCTGGGATGTGCTTTGAATCCTTTTGCCCCTGAGCCAGCTCTGTTCCTGACGCTGCGCCAGGGGCTGTGGCCGCTCTGCCTGGGGATGTCTTGGGGCTCTGGAGCTCTCAGCATGTGCCGTCCCGTATCGATCCCTCCTGCCCCTGTCTGAGTCTTTCTGTCCCGGTGATTTATCAGGCTCGTTTGGAGATGGGAATGTGGTGTCTCTTCACTGAGCCTGACCCTCTTTAGCATCCCTGGGGAAGGCTCTGTAGAGCGAGAGTGCTGTGCGGGTCCCTGATGGTTGAGTGCATGGGAAGGGTTATCCTCCCCCAGCAGCAAAAGCACCCGCACCCCAAAGCATCTCCCAGAGCCGGGTGGAGGCTCCCCCTTACCCCGGTGCCAGGGTGAAGGGGGAGTCCAGGGCTGAGCCCTGCTTGAGCCTCTGCTGCCTGCAGCACCCAGCCCTCTCCTGCTGCTGTGACTGAGCTGGGTTGGATGCCCTGTTACTGGAATTCAGTCTCCTCGGAGCTGCTTGGACAGGGTTGTTACAGGATATTATACAGACCATTTGCATGGCCACCTCCAGGTCATTTCGATCACTTTAAGCTACTTATCTGCCCATTTTCTTCCCCATAATATTTGCCTAATTCGATTACTCTGCAGCCTCAGCATGCTGCAGTGAAATAATCAGGAGATATTACCCAGAGCAAGTCAACTGGATCCACGTTTCCAGCTGCTTCTCTCCCCAGCCACTCACTCACGGGGCTCTGCGCCTGCCCTTGCTCGGGGACACTGGGGGCAGCCCTTGGCACA
>NW_010428868.1:10305-11272 GCF_000710305.1 Buceros rhinoceros silvestris | reverse complement strand
GTTTCCAGCTCCTTCTCTCCCCAGCCACTCACTCACGGGGCTCTGCGCCTGCCCTTGCTCGGGGACACTGGGGGCAGCCCTTGGACCCATCCCCACTGCTACTGTGCTCAGTGCAAAGGGCAAAACATTGGCTCCTGTCTGTCCCACCACAGCCCTCTGTCCTTCAACCATCTCGCTGCAAACCGAGCTGTTCCCAGCATGCTGCACCGGGTGGCCCAGGATTTGTCCCCTGCTGGTGCTGGGGACTTTGGGCTGGGTGAAGCGGTGGCTGAGTTGGCATTTGGTGCGCCCTGGCCGCTGGCAAGGAAGGACCAGCCTGGCCCTGGGTCTGCACAGGGGAACGAGAGCTCTTTGGCCACCAGCTTTGGCTTGCCATGGCTGTGCGGGTGCTCGCCGCTGGCTGGAGAGCCCAGAAATGCAGCAGCCTGGGTGGGGAGCCTCACTGCTCCCAGCCCGCCAGTGCAGCCCTTCCCGGAGCACTTCAGAGTCCTTTGTGTGATGAGCTGATTGCAGAGAATCAGCAGCCTTTACCCAGCTCCAAGCCACGGGCTCCTGCCAGAACCACCCTCCAGCGAGGTGCCAGCCCATGCACCAGTGAGGTGCGGGCACCCACAGAGCTCTCTCTGGAGGAAGCTGATGCTTTAATTTAAACCGGAGGGTGAGGACACCAAAGCCCTGGAGCTGAGCGGGAGCTGGTGATGCTGCTACAAAGAGAGCTGCTCCCAAGCAGCTCATTGCAATGGCTTCTGGGGCAGGCAGGAGGGTCGGGTGCCCAAGAGCAAGCCCAGGGGACAGGAGAAGAGGATGAAACATGGAGAGGATGGGAGAGGGGGGCTGCTGGCCCTCCCCACCTGAAGTCCCTTGGCATGGCTTGGAGCTGGAGGAGCCAAACCCACTTCCAAGGCTGTTTCAACCATGGCAGCTCCGGAGGCAGCCCTGGCAGGTCGCTCAATGCCAGGTCGCTAAT
>NW_010428868.1:9424-10169 GCF_000710305.1 Buceros rhinoceros silvestris | reverse complement strand
CGGCTGCCGAAATGAAGATTCAGTATGCGCAGGATTTGCTGGGGAACGGCCTCTTTTCGGAGCTGGGCACAACCAATTTGAGCCTGCAGCAGCCTTGGGAAGCTCAATTAAGACGTCTCTGGCTTTTCTAATCAAACCCAGCGCCATGTCCCCATGGGGCTGGGAGAGGGGTGCTGGCAGCACGGGCAGCGGGGCCAAGCCTGGACACCGGCTGCAGCAGCGGGATGGACATGCCATCGTGGGAGCTCCCCAGGGAGCCAGGGCACATCAATGCTTCGCTTCGCTGGTTTGATGCCAGCAAACTTCACGTAAGAACTTGCCTGGCTCCTGAAATACCCAACAGCGCGGGCAGGGGGGCCAAGCCTGGACACTGGCTGCAGCAGCGGGATGGACATGCCATCGTGGGAGCTCCCCAGGGAGCCAGGGCACATCAATGCTTCGCTTCGCTGGTTTGATGCCAGCAAACTTCACGTAAGAACTTGCCTGGCTCCTGAAATACCCAAATTTGTGGCTCTGGGGCCCCTCAGCCCCTCTCCCTGCTTTCAACCCTCCTGCACGCCGCCCCTGCCCCTTCCCAAGGCAGAAAAGGATGCCGCCAGCGCATCCAAACTTCCCAAACTCTGGTTTCATCACCAAGTTTGCCTCTGTCTCCTCTCCCCAGCGCTCCCCACACCGAGCAGGAGGGTTCTGCTCTGCGGGGGCAGACAGCAGTGTTCTGCCAGAGGCAGCTGCGTTCTCCTACCTT
>NW_010428868.1:7893-9265 GCF_000710305.1 Buceros rhinoceros silvestris | reverse complement strand
TATTAGTATTTTGTTACTATTATTTGGCTTATAAATAAAAATCATGTTCTCTCCATTACAGAGAGGTAGGGGTGCTCCTGGGAAAGAGAGGGATTTTTTTTTATTTTGATGGTGTTTGAAAGAGCTTTCCCAAGGGAGGCTCGTTTTGAGCTGGCAGGATCTACTTCTCAGAGAGGGTTTTGATTATTTGGAGTATTATCATTGTTCTTTGCACCCTCTTATCCTCCTTGGCATTCCTCAGAGGAACCGAGGAGTAAATGACAGTGAAACATGTACTCGGTCTGGTTTGTGAGCGCATCTGTGCCCATGCACACGAGCTCCGGGGTGCGGAGCACTGCTCCGCTACCAGGGCAGCAGGTCCCCAGGGCTTTCTCCCCCGCTCGGTGCCTCTGGTGACACTGGGCCAGGGTGGCCGTCTCAGGCAGGGATGGGAATGGATGCCACGGGCTCTTCCCCAGGCTGGGAGCCTGCAGCCAGAGCTGCCCTGTGCTCAGCCCTCAGCCGAGTTCTCCCTTGCTGTGCTGGGATTGCGGGGGGATTATTTTCCCTTGCAATCACCTTTGAGAGCAGCCTCGAGGAGCGGGAGAAGCAGGTCCCCCTGTGGAAGGGGACAGCTAGCATCAGCAATAGCCCCTGCTGCTCCCTGGGGCCAGTGTACATCTCTCCTGCCCATGTTTTGGAAGGGATCCCCTTCATTAAACGCCGCTCGAGCCACTCCAGCGGAGCAGAGGTCCTCGCTTCCCTCGCCCTGCTGTCCTGGCTTGCAGCACTGAAAATGTTATTAGCGCACATAAAAATATCTGTAATTAAGCTCTGCTTCCAATGGCAAGGAAAATGAAAGCAGTAAATCCCAGGCAGGAGGAGGGGAAGGCAGCCGGCTGGAGCCGTGCTTGGGAGCACTGCTGCAGCCCCCCCAGGGTATGAATAGTCCCTTGGGGCTTTCCAGCACCCAAGAGCTGCCTGCAGATGTCTGGAAGGTGTTTGTGTGTGAGACATGATACTCACGAGGAGCGAAAGCCAACTGCAGAGAAAAAGTGGCTGCATGTGCCTGGGCCAGCGTGAAAAAGCCTGGAGTGACAGGTAGTGATCAGCCTGGGAGAGGATGCTCCTGCCGTCAGTCTGGGAGGAGAGCGATGCTATAAATACTGGGAGAGACAATAAACATAATCAAGGGACTTGGGGACATCGCCAGGGAGCCGAGGGGCAAGTCACAGCAGCGGAGCAGGGAATGGCTTTGGATGTCTGCTGCGATGTTTTCCCGGGGCTCTGTGCCCTCTGCACACTCCGATGTCTAACACCCAGGTTGCACCTTCTGCCACAGCCTTGCCCGCGGCAGGGACGCCGAGGCGAGCTCTCCCGTCTATCCCCCGGC
>NW_010428868.1:4056-7681 GCF_000710305.1 Buceros rhinoceros silvestris | reverse complement strand
CTCCGCTCTCTTCCCACCTGACAGCCGAGTCAGCCTTTGCCGCTTGCAGGCTGCAGGGAGGCGGGAGGGCTGCCAGGCACTGGCGGGGAGCAGGCACCCGTGTCTGCATGGCATGGGGAGTCGGTGCAGAAACATCTGGTGCACACCAGCAGCATCTCCCATCCCTCCCAGTTGCCCCACAGCCCACCCTAATCACACCACTGTGACAAGGGGAGCATCCCACCACCTCTGCTGCCGGGGGCAGAGAGAAGGCAAAGTCACTCTGGAAGAAGGCAGCAGCTCCCCGACACCCCCTGCCTCCCATCCCCTCCGCCAGAGCTTTCCTCATGGAGCAGCTTCTCCCCTCCTCCCGCAGCAGTCGCAGCGGAGCTGCGCTCTGCTGGCAGTTAGAAGTACCCGGTGACGGCAGTGGGCTCGCTGAGCTTTCCCTGCCCTTTCCACCCGCCACTTTGATTTTTTCCCTCTGTCATCTCTTCTCTCCACCTCGATCCTTTCGGCTCCCCTGTCTTCCCTCGTACAGAGAAAGGGATGCACCCTGTATGCCACATCTCTGATTTCCTCCTTGCCATCCCTTTGGTTGCTTTTAGCTGCATCTCTGCTTCTCTCCCAAGATTTTTATTACCTTGACACTTCCTAAAACCACCCAGCTGCTACTTCGAGTTCCCAGTGCCCGGCTGAACCTTCATCTTGAGGCAGGGAGGAGCAGGCGGAGCTGCTTTGGGAAAGGATGCATTTGGGAGCAAAGACTGGAGAACAGCCTGTTAGGAGACACTGGATCCCGAAATTACATCAGCAGAGATGCACTGACTCTCGCTCGCACTTCAGCAAAGCCATTCCATCCCCAGAAGCAGGAGAGGGGACAGGGAAGAGCTGGCATTCCCCGAAGTGCAGACAGCTCACGGCACAGGGCAGCCTGATGCAGCCACCCTGCTCCCCTGCCCTGGGTGCTGCAGGGCTGGGCATCTTCCCCGGGGTTTTTGGTGCCAACTCTGGCCCCCTGGCTCCATCTCCAGTCCCACTGCTGCGTGCTGCACCCTTTGCTGGCAGAACCCAGCGTGTCTCCTTCCCTTCCCTTCCCTGGAAGCCTTGGTGTCTTTGGGGAGGGATGCACAAAGACGGTCCCCCCAGGGGGATGTGTCACCTCCCGGGACCCTGATTGCAGCATGGGAGGGTGGAAGGGGACCCACACCATGCACCAAGGCTGAGCCCCGCCTGGCAGCATCTCCCTGCATCCCTTAAGGGTGTGCAGGGACCCTGCCCTGCCTGCAGCCAGGACCCTCTCTGCTGCCAGCGCTGCCTGTGCTGATGTACAGGAATTTAACACTGTTTCCTTACGTGGGCCCCAGTCCCACTAAACCACTTGAGCAGCGAAGGCACAGGAAGAGTCAGTCAAGGATGCCATAGCCATGCCAGTGCTCCCTGCCCTGCCGCAGACCACAGCAATTACTCATTTAACATCCAGGGAGTGGATGGAAATCTCATTCCCCAGGACCAGGGAGCGTGGGGGTGGGAGGGGGCCGCCCAGCCTGGGTTCCTGAGCTTTTAGTGAAACTCAATTTGCTTCATTGCCTGATTAGGGCTGAGCGTGCGACACTGGAACCAGCCCTCATTACCCTGCTCTTCCCCACGTCATTCCCAGAGCATCTGAAAAGTCCCTTTTCTCCTCTCTGCTTTTGCCTCCATCCCTGCGCCCTTCATCTGATGGGAACGTGGCACTGGCTGCACATGGAGAGCTCTGTTGCTCTGTCCCAGGAGGGTCCCGAGCTAAAATCTGGGGTGTCCCTGGGCTGATGTGTTCAACAAATCCACCCTGCGGGGCTCTGGGGCTGGCAGCCCCCACTCAGACACCAAGGAGGGAGCAGAGTAAAACAAATATGTTCTTTTGCAAGAAAATCCCCAACCGCTTTGCTTCCAGCTCGGCGTCTCGCTCAGGTGCCGGGGGGGTTTATCCAAATGTCAGCTGTAATTTGGGGCTGCGGAGGCTGACGAGTGGGTGAGCATGAGACCTGACAGCTCGGCTCCATGCGTCCCGGACTGGGAGCTGGCTGGCCTGATCGTCCCCTCCGAGTGCCACCAGCTGAACGGCTCTGCCCTGGGCGGGTCACTGCAAACTCCAAAAAACTCATCAAGAGGAGGGTAATGGCTGCAGCATCCCGGAGTAGACCCTGGGGTGGGACAACCCAGCATCGCTGATGGCACCTCCCAGCTCCCCAACCCTGGGACACCCTCAAGCACTAGTGGGACTTGTCCCTTGTCCCCAGCTGCGCTCCAACTCAGCCTCCTCATTGCGGAGGTCACATTTTAAAGATAACCTGGCTCTGGATGGAAATCCCAGCAGAGTGGGACCTGCTTCTTCCCACTGCCCGTGCGCTCGGCGTGGGGCACGTAGGCAGCTTGCGGCATCGATCGTTGCCGTCAGCGTGCCGGATGGGGCCCGTGCCGGAGCAGTCAATTAGCAGGGAGAATCATGTCCTCCCTGAACTATCGCTTTCTCTTGGGCAGGACAGAGCTGGGAAGGGGATCGATAGGGCTGACGGCTGTCACCGAGGAGCTCTCATTAGCAAGAGCCGCTAAACGAGTTGAGGACAGGGTAGAGGAGCTGCTGGCTGAGCTGGCTGGTGATGCTCTCCAGTCCGGCAGGTCTGGGACCTGGCAGCCAGCCCTGTGTTTATTCAGAGTATGCTTTGGTATCGGCTGAGCTCCTTCTTGTTCAATGCCTCTGCAGGCACCACCGCTTTCCCCCATGGTCCCCAGTGGATGGGGACGCAGGCAGAGGAAGGGGCTGATTTCCCCAGCAGAGGTTAAAGAGGGAGAATCAGCTGGGAAAACAGCAGTGAGGGAAAAAATAGCCTCTGCTGTGCATGTAGCTGTCGGGGTCCATCAGTGTCGGGGTGTTGTAAGGACTCCCGTAGCCAGTGGCTATGAGCTGGCTGCTGTCAGCAGTCCCACAAACGTGATTCCCCAAGGAGAAACCCAGAGGGAGCGAAAGGGTGACTGTCTGTGCCAGGGTGAGCCTCGATGGCATCAGCGGATTCAGCCCCTGGGGATCGGCTCTTCGAGGGCCCCCTGGAGTGGAAAGCCCTGGGTTGAGGGAGAGTTTGGAGGAGGAGGGGGATGCAGGGCTTCCCCAGCAGCAGTGAGCATGCAGCCGGCTGCAGGCAAGCGCTTTCCCAGGAAGGAGCAGCGCAGCCTCTCCCCGCGGTGCCCCGTGCGGCGCGTGTGGCTCCGCATGAGCACGTCCACGCACAGTGTCCCCCCGGTGGCGCCCCTGCCACAGCCAGGGCTCGGGCAGCCCCTCGCGTGGGTTTCTTCTCCTCTTGCTAAAAAATAATATAAAATAGAGTCTCATCTGCAAGGGGCAGGAAACGAATGGGCAAAATCCCGGGGCCTTGGGGCTGAGAGGCACTAAACAAATGGAGTGTGTCTGGGGTGCAGTGTCCCCCCGGTGGCGCCCCTGCCACAGCCAGGGCTCGGGCAGCCCCTCGCGTGGGTTTCTTCTCCTCTTGCTAAAAAATAATATAAAATAGAGTCTCATCTGCAAGGGGCAGGAAACGAATGGGCAAAATCCCGGGGCCTTGGGGCTGAGAGGCACTAAACAAATGGAGTGTGTCTGGGGTGCCCGGGA
>NW_010428868.1:2104-3889 GCF_000710305.1 Buceros rhinoceros silvestris | reverse complement strand
GAGCCGGCGGTGCCCGCGCAGCCACTCTGCCGTAACTTAGAGCCTCTCGTAGCACGGCTGAGTTACGGGGCACTTTGGTGCAGGGCCTGGCTCCCATCACTCACAGCCCCTGCAGAAAACCCTCTGGTAAGGGCTGTGGGGCTGAGGGGGTGGCGGGCAGCCGGTGCTGTGCTGTGGGGAAGTCGGTTCACCACGCGGACCCCCAAGACAAAGCCCTGACCTGGGAACTTGCAGCTTCAAACTGGGCTCTGCAAACTGAATTGCAGCTGGGGGAGATGATGTGCTGGTCCTTCCGTTCTGCTGTTGGACCCCCCAGGACTGGGATAGAGGCAAGGTCCTGCCTTCCAGCCATCCTTGGCACCCTGCAAACCCCCAAAAGGAAAAAAAAAAAAAGAAGCCTGGTGGGATGCAGGTTGCTGCTGATGCCTGAAATACAGCATCTCTTGAAGGGCAGAGCCAGGGTAGCAGCAGAGGGGGAAAGAGCATCCCCGTAAGCCCTGGACATCCCATCAGAGATGTGCACTCATCCCCCTCCCTGCCTGGCCCCCATCCAAGGGCAGAAACCCAGCCCAAAGCCACGGACCCTGGGCCACCCTCTCACTGCCTGGGGAGGTGCTCCTGCTCCTCTCACGGCTGTCAGGACTAGGAGAAGACATCAAGAGTTGGGGAGAGCTCCGAGGCTGGTTCTGCCCCCCACGGATTACCCTGTTAATGCATAATCCATCACTTTAACAACCTTGACTCCTATTAACGTGATAACACTTTGCAGAATTAAAGTCTGAAGTCAGGAGGGTAAGCAAATCCAACTCCTATTAATGGGGCTTAAACGGAGGGAGGGGAGAAATCCCTCGGTCACATTTTTATCAATTTCTGTGCAGAAACAAAGCTGAGCTGAAGCAGACCTGTCCCAGCCCCGCAGAGGTGTCTCCTCCCTGCTGCTGCCAAGGGGATGCTCGAGCCGCCCGGACTGGGATCCTCTGGAAGTGGAAGATAATCTGGGGGAGAGGAGCAGCAGCTCGTGTCTGCCACCCATCGTCCCTCGCCCCAAATGTGCCCGGCCTGCTGAAGGCAGCAGAAAGCGCTGGAACAACGGGCAGCAGCGCAGGCTGTGTTTCCCTAATCGGCTTTGGCGATTAGCGTTGTCATTCCACAAAAGGGCTGGGGCATAATAAAGTTGTCGGTTTTGTTGTGTTCTGTGGGGTTTATTCCCAAGTAGAAATATTGGTAGGGTTGTATTAGTGCTCACTCCTCTTCCCTGGCACGATGCTCCCTGGCAGGTCTCCCTCAGTCCCAAAGACCTTTGCCTCCCACCCTCCTCCCTCCACGCTTCTCCCTCCGCTCGAGCCCAGCAGCTCATCAACGGCTGCACAGCTCGGCTCCGGACAGAGCCCTCTTTGTGCTGCCGGGGCTGCGGAAGGGAAAGCCCTGCGTGTGCCCCCACAAAGCTGCCGGCGGAAGAGCTGCCTCCGCCATCCCACCCATCTCCCCTTCTCCTCAGGAGAGCCAAAACCATGGGCTGCTCAGGGGGGCAGGCTGCTCGGCATGATGCTTCCCGTGCTGAGCCTCTGATTTAGGGAGCTCTGGGTGACACGGGCTATAAATTCCCTTGGAAGAAATTCTAACCATGAGGCCAGGTAGCTGGCTGCTCCTGATAAGGCTGGAACGGGGATGTCTGCAGTGGGAGCACTGCTGGGATTAACCCCACAGGATGGGATGCTTGTGACCCCTCCATCCACGGCTGTAGTGGCCAAGCTAATAAACGTGCTGGTTTAGCCCAGGTAATTA
>NW_010428868.1:606-1947 GCF_000710305.1 Buceros rhinoceros silvestris | reverse complement strand
GGCTGGTGCTTTCCCATGAAATCCTGCGGTCCCCAGCATTCGTCGGGTGCTCACCCAGAGGATGAGCCGTGGCTAGGGACAGCGACAGAGGTGGGACACGTGGAGTCCTGGAGGTTTTGGGATGGGGTTGGCTGGACATGGCCGTGGGGGCAGGTGGGAAGACACATCCCGCAGGGCTCCTGCACCCGCAGGGCCAAAGCGGGCTGGGAAGCCCAAAGCTGCCTCTGCTAAATGTAGTAGCAGCCTCTGGGGTGGGGGGCTGAGGGTCTCTGTGTACATCAAGGAGACCAAATGCAGGGGAAATCGAGGCTTGAGGCTGTGCCTCTCCCTCCTGGGAGCAGCTGGGGGACAAAAGTTGTCTGAGCAATCCTTCTCCTCCAACACAGCCCAGCCTTGAGCCTGGGAAGGCAGGAGAGGGAGAGAGTGGTGAGGCTGAAGCGCAGAGAGAAGAGAGGAGAGCAGTTCCCTCTTCTGGCCAAGGAATCCTTTTCCTCCGCTCGGCTCCAAGGTGGCATTACAGCAGGTATTTATTACAGCAGGTTTTTATTACAGCAGGTATTTCAGCAGGTGATACAGCAGGTATTTGCCTTCCTGAGGAGGAGGCAGAGGAGTGTGGTGATGGGCTGGAGCTGCTGCTGTTGTTCTGCTGCCGGGATCCCACCTCTGGGCAAAAAGGGGAGAGCGGAACCACGGCTTCTCTGTGTTGGGACAGGCACTTTCGGGTAGTGGTACTGCAAGGAGACGAGTGTAACGCCCCCGGCACAATGAGCCCCACCGTGACCTGACAGAATAAAAGCCACACTGGGCAGCTAAGGGCAGCGCTGTTCTGCTGTCACCGTTCGGGCTCTGTGGAAGCACAGCAGCATCCTGCTCAGCCAGCCTGTGTGTTTCTGCTTTTTTAACAGAAAAGGCAGCCAGGGAGAGCAGCGAGCAGGAGGAGAATAGGACGGGGAAGGGTGTTGTTACATGGGAAGCCTCACTAACGCGTATTGCTCTGATCTGCTGTTTGTTGTTCCCCCCTTTCTTTCTGCCTGAATCTTTACTCTAAGTGTGATCCTGGGTACTGTGTGCCAGGGCAAAGTGCCAGACAGTTTCTTGACACCCCTTGCACCAGAGTCACAGCTGGGCGAGCAGGGGGAGGCTCAGCACCAAGCCTCCCCTGACCCCCAGGTGCAGAGCACAGGCTGCTTCTGGGACTCAACACAGTGGGGCTGCTCTCCCCGGACCCCTCCTGCTCCCGGCACCCTTTATCGCATTGAGCCGAACAAAGGGACACTACCTCCCTGCTGCTGCCCACGACCTTCACGGGTCCTGGGCTGGGTCCTCCCCCAGCCGCCGGAA
>NW_010428868.1:0-545 GCF_000710305.1 Buceros rhinoceros silvestris | reverse complement strand
GAGCCGAACAAAGGTACACTACCTCCCTGCTGCTGCCCACGACCTTCACGGGTCCTGGGCGGGGTCCTCCCCCAGCCTCTGGCACTTGTAGGGTCCTGTCCCCAAGTCAGGGACAAGAGAGAGGGGTGAGAGGCTCCACAACCTCGCGAAGGGCTGGGAGGAGGAAGAGGAGTCCTGGGAGGAGGAAGAAGCAACTGGGAGAGCTGCACTGTGCGTCTGCAGTGGCTGGGGAGCAGCAGGGGGGGTCAGGGCACGGTGACCCCCATTCCCAGCCCCGGTGGGGCTGTGCAGAGGAGCTGGGAAGGGCTGAGCAATGAGTGTGTGTGTGTGTGTGTGTGTCCGCATGTGTGTGTGCACACGTGTGTGCATGTTTGTGAACGTGTGTGCACGTGTGTGCATACGTGTGTGCGCGTATGTGCGTGTGTAGTTCCTGCTATGCCCCCCCGCCCCGCCGCGGGGAGCGTAGATCAGCTGGTAGGTCCCCATTTGGGTGGGGTCCCCTGCCGCCCCCCCTCCTGGCACCATTTCACCCACCCGGGGACGAG
>NW_010428867.1:3624-3941 GCF_000710305.1 Buceros rhinoceros silvestris | reverse complement strand
TGGTGACCAGCAGAGCTGTGCTGGGAACAGGCGTCAATCCTGGCACTGAGCCCTTTCTGGGGGCTGCTGAGCGATGCTGGGGGGGCACAGCGGCACCGGTGCGATGCCTCGGCAGGGACTCACTGCAGGGGCCAGGCAGAGCCATGGGACAACCTCTCCCAGAGCTGGCGCTCCTGGAGCATCAGCTGGGGGTACGCGGCGCAGCGAGGCAGCGCCCCAGAGCGGGTGGCACCTCGTGGACAACGCTCATCCTCGCCTCCCCCCTCGCCTGTAGCCCAAGGCGAAGGCTCCCCAGCTGCTGGAGATGGGGCGGGTGG
>NW_010428867.1:2714-3404 GCF_000710305.1 Buceros rhinoceros silvestris | reverse complement strand
CCGCTTCCCCACGGTGCGGCTCCGGAGCAAGAGCCTGTGAACGGAGCCTGGCCTCTGGCACAGCAGCTGCTCCAGGGGCTCTGGCAGGAAGAGCGCACTTCTCCCGCTCCCCTGGGCTTTGCCCCGTGCTCCTGCTGCGCTGGCCAAGGAGGGCAGCTTCACGGGGGCCAGAGCAGGCAGTCGGAGTTTCACAAGGCGAAGGCTCCACAGCTGCTGGCGATGGGGCTGCTGTGGGGATGCCAGGGTGGGGTGGGAAAACAGAGGGTGAGTGAGACCTGGCTATTGTCCCCACCTAAAGCGCCGCGTTCCCACGGCTCGGGCCCCGGGCAAGAGACCGGGAAAGGGCCAGAGCAGGCAGTCGGAGCTCCCAAGCCCCGGGTCTGGGTGCTGAGCTGGAAGGGACAGGGGCAGAGCCAAGGGCTCCAGGGTGCTCTAAATGCAGCAGACATCAGGCCAGATCCACCACCCCTCACACTTTTCCATGGTGCAGGAGAGGGACTAGGGGGCTGGACACGTGCCATCCTCCTCTTCCTCATGCCTTGGTGCTGGAAGCCCTGTCCCAGTCCCTTCTGCCAGGACAGGGGTCAGGGCCAAGTCCCCAGCATCCCCCACCTCCATCCCCCATCCTCTCCATCATCCCTTCCTCCGGTGTGACTTGCCTGGAAGGAGCAGGGCAGGCGGCACCGGTCG
>NW_010428867.1:2270-2489 GCF_000710305.1 Buceros rhinoceros silvestris | reverse complement strand
CCGTCCGAGAACAGCCCCCGCCCGCCCGCGGCCCGCAGCCATTGGCAGCGGGACGTGCTGCAGTCGTGCCAGCGTGTTCCAAAGCCCCGGTGTTTTTACGCTGTTGAAATGCTCCCGAGGATTTCCCAGCAGGGACTGGTGCGGGGTGATCGTGCCGTGGCTCGCCCAGGAGAGCAGCAATCCCAGGACGGACCATGAGCAGATGCGGGGGGCAGGAGG
>NW_010428867.1:0-2129 GCF_000710305.1 Buceros rhinoceros silvestris | reverse complement strand
ACCATGAGCAGATGCGGGTGGCAGGAGGGGCAGCAGCTCTCGTGGAGGAAAAAGGGGGAAATCATCCATCCTGTGGGGAAAACCAGGGGGCAGGTGATGATGTCATGGTGGGAGGAGGGAAAGGGCTCTCTGGCAGCAGGAGGACACAGGGTGGGACCATGGTGGGACCAGAGGGGCTGCCAGGGCATCCCAGCTGCTCTCCACGGGGCAGCCACCTCCGTCCTGGTGTTCCACCTCTGGGCAGGGCGGCTGTGGCAAACGACGCAGACAAACAGCTTCGGGCGAAGCGATGGAGTAACTTATAAGCTGGGCAAAACACAACCCCAGATAGCTGTGTCTCCTCGGGGAGGTGACAGCAGGAGCATGCACAGACTCTCTGGGGAGCTCCCACCGGTCTCTGCTGTAAGATGGTGCATCTCCGTGGTGGCACATGTGTTGGCGCACACCCGTGACCAATGCTTCTCCTGAGGTGACGCGGCTGCGTGTGTGTGTCCACGTGCAAGCACCCACTCTGGGGCAGAGCACCCAAAGCCAGCCAGCCCCGAGGGGAACAGGGGGGAAGCCAGCAGAGCCACCCCGGCGATGCCCGTGGCCCATGGTGGCACTTTGGTGTTAAAATGTGCTGCGATGCTACAAGTTGTCTTTGTTTTCCTGGCGAGGCAGCTCCTCTGGAACCGTTATCCTTCCCAGCGCTGGAAAACAACCCACCAGCAGCTCAGGAGGAGCCCAGCTGAAGACCACCACCACCATCGGTGTGTCACCGCCGTCCCCTAAGCTGGGTCTCCTGCCCCAGCTCCATACGTGCCACTGCCAGTCATAAGCAAGTGGGGAGAGGAGGGTGAAGGAAGGACAACCCCGCTGTCTGCTCAGATGCTTGTCTGGAGGTCACCATTGAGCAGGGTCCGTTGGGTTTCTGTGGTCTCGTTGAGCCTGGATTTGTCCTGCTTGCTGTCGCTCCGGTCCGCCTCGTCCATGCCGCTGACCTTCACCAGGCAGAGGACATTCTGAAAGCTCTTCTTGAAGTTGTCGGACAAGAAGGCATAAAGGATGGGGTTGGCACAGCTGTTGGCGTAACTGAGCACCACCACAAAGTCGAACATGCCCTTGAGGACAGGCGTGGGCACGATCAGGATGGAGACTGAGGAGACGTTGAAGATGTAGAAGGGGAGCCAGCAGAAGATGAAGACAGCAACCACGATGGAGACCATCCTGGTGACTTTCTTCTCTGACTTTTTCCTCTTGGAGGAGCCCACTCTGATGCCCGAGGACTTGACTTTGATAATGATGAACAAGTAGCAAAGGCAGATAATGGTGAGAGGCACCAGGAAGCCCAGGATGAAGGCGTAGATGATGAAGCCTGTGTACCAGGCACCCGACTCTCCCGGCCAGATGATGGTGCAGCTACTCCTGCCATGATTGTGCTGCACCCCGGCGTAAATCATGATGGGCATGATCACCAGCAGGGAGATGCCCCAAACGGCCACATTGATCATTTTGGCTGTCCTGGGCCGCCTCCACTTGGCGGATTTAATGGGATGGACAACAGCCAGGTACCGGTCAACGCTCATAACCGTTAAGCAGAAGATACTGGTGAACTGGTTGATCCCATCCACCGTCATGACAATTCTGCAGAGGGCTTTGCCAAACGGCCAGTGTACCAGAGCGACCTGCATGGCCAGGAAGGGCAGACCGAGCATGAACAGCTCGTCTGCTATGGCCAGGTTGAGGATGTAGATGTTGGTGATGGTCTTCATCTTGGCATAACGAAGGATGACGTAGATCACCAGCGTGTTGCCACACAGCCCTATGATGCAGACCACGAAGTAGATGAAGGTGAGGATGACGTTGCTGGTCAGGTCGAAGTGGTGGCCCGTGGCATTCTGCGACGCGTTGGTGGGCGCTTCCACGGAGAAGTTGTCAAAGGGGGAAGCCGGGGAGAACCAGAATGCGGTGGCATTGGGCAGCTCGTATTCCAGCTCCATGGCTCTGCTGGTCCCTGCTGGTTCAGAGGAGCTGAGATGTCATCTTCATCGCTCTGGGGATAGAGGAGAAGATTCTAGAAATTGGAGAATAAATAGAAATGAAGGGATTCCTGGGGAGGATTTGCCCACCCTGCTGCCAGGCTCCCT
>NW_010428866.1:2141-3041 GCF_000710305.1 Buceros rhinoceros silvestris | reverse complement strand
ATCAATTATTCTCACCCGCACGCTTGCCATCGATGCATGATGGGCTCAGCGCTGCTGCAGCTCCATGTCGTGGAGCAGGTTGGTAACGGGGTGGGGACCCCCCTTTGCCTCCTCCCAGGGTCTGAAGGAGGGAAAAGAGCCCCGTAGGAAGGGCTGGGGCTGCCCTGGGGGTGATCTCAGGGCTCACTCAGTTGCTGGTGCTGTGGATCCTTGTAAACCCCCCCAGGTGTGGATCAGGGCACAGTGAAGACACCGAGCAGCAGTTTTGTGCCCCCCCCGCCCTCAATCCTGACCCTGCCATTCCCAGGATGCTGGGAGATGTGGCACCTTTGGGTAACAGAATTATTTTGGTTGGAAGAGACTTCTAAGATCACGAAGCCCAAACCACGAAGCCGGCATCCCTCACCCCCTCTGCAGGCTGCCCCCCAGATTTTGGGGAGGAAGAGGAGAAAGGGCTGAAGGGTGTGGGAAGGGGGGAAGGATGCACATCGGCGGTCCCCAGCTGCTGGCTGGCGCATCCCTCCGCCGGCAGCCCCCGGGGGTGGGCTCAGCGACGACGCACGTGTTCGGGGAGGGAGGTGTGGGGATGCGTGTGTACACCATCTATATATACCACCGTGGCACAGGCGCTGGAGGAGTCACAGATCAGAGGAGCCGGCAGCTGACAGCACACCCGCAGGTAGGAAAACGCTTTAATTTTCCATCCTAGGGGGGCTCAGCCGGGTGTTTTCATCCGAGGATGGTCCGTCCAGCTTTGCTTCACGGAGAGATGTTCCCCTCCCCGCTAAGGGTTAAACGAAATATCTTCCCGGAGGGAGAAATCCATCCCCTCTATCCCAAGAGAGGAAAAGTTTCGGCTTCAGCATCCATCCCCAAAATCAACTAGAGTGGAGCCGAAGG
>NW_010428866.1:1709-1974 GCF_000710305.1 Buceros rhinoceros silvestris | reverse complement strand
CGCCTGCCCCAAGCCAGGAGGAAGCCCACGGGGTGGTGGTGGGTTCCTCGGGGATGGGGAGGGTTTTTTTAGGGGATTATGTGGTGAGCTGCCACACCACCACTTTCCCCATTCAGTATTTCTGCCCCTTGTCCTGTAGCCAGGACTCCACCGGGGCCACGGTGGGATGGTCCGGAGATGCCCGTCTTCTGAGCAATCACTTTTTCCCTCCCAAAAAGCACAAAAAGGAGGGAAAAGGGGTTTTTTTGTTGCTTTGATTTTTTTT
>NW_010428866.1:1246-1537 GCF_000710305.1 Buceros rhinoceros silvestris | reverse complement strand
CCCCCCCCCCCCCCCCCCCCAAAACACAGGAATGAATGGCTGAGACGTGGGGATGCGGGGAGAAATGTTCTTCCTTTCTTTTTACCTCTAAACAGCCTTTCTCAGGCTCTCGAGCCCACATCTGTGTTTATAGTTGTGCTGCAGCGCCTAATTTTGGCCAATTATGGCCAATTACCTGATTGAGGGGGATCGACAAAAGGAAACGGTTATTTTTCTGGTGAGCGCAGGGCATCTGTAGCCAACCCCCCCCCCCCCCCCTCCCAAATCCCTCCCTTTCCCCCCCAAACCCCC
>NW_010428866.1:386-1091 GCF_000710305.1 Buceros rhinoceros silvestris | reverse complement strand
AAAGCTGCTGTCACAAAGCCCCAAGGCATGGCTGGGGTTTGGGGGAGCTGAGGAAGCGTTTTAGCCGGTGCCAGTGGGGGCCACTGTTGGACAATATTGTGCTTTTTCGACTGGAAAAAGCTTTGACTCCTTCAATGCTGGTTCCCAGGGGGCTGGATCCTGCCCCGTCACATCTCTCTTGCCCTCTGGATCAGGCCTTGGCTTTGGGAAGTCGGGGAATTAGCAGGGGGAAAATGAATTGGGGCTGGTGTTGCTCCGGGCGTGGGGAGCGAGGAGCTCCTAAAGGTGCTCCTCACGTGGTGGGACTGATCCGGACCCACAAACGCGAGAGCGTCGCCGCCTTTCAACCCTTTGCGAAGGTGTTGGGGAAGGACGGTGATTCTGCTGCCGGGATAATCCCTCTTGTTAGCATCTCGCATGGGAACTGGGGATGGAGCATCCCTGGGGAAAGGCGGGGAGCATCTCCCCAGTGCTGCCCGTGAGCTCCCAACCCAAATTACAGCAAATTGAGCGGATAAAACCCATCTCAGCAAGCACCTGCTTCCCCTTCCACCTCTTCTCCTCGGCTTATTCATGTCCCTCACCCTTCCCGCTGCCCCCCGAGTCAGCCCTTTTATAGGGCTGCATCTCCCACATCATCCCACCCGGAGCAATAAATAAAAGCCGGTCGTCCTGAGGATAACCAGACCCCGCCATTAGCTGAAC
>NW_010428866.1:0-239 GCF_000710305.1 Buceros rhinoceros silvestris | reverse complement strand
AATCCTCTTTTTTTATTTAATCCCCAAATATTAATGAGGGCAATTCAACTGGATTGAAAACTCCGGAGGATGCACCCTTGGGGCAGCCCATAGCAGCAGGACGGGGGTCCCAAAGCTGTTCTGAGGGATGGAGTGGTCATATCCTGACACACCCCCCCGCCCCGGGAGTGGATAGGTTTAGTTCGCAGGGAGGAAGAGGAAGGTTTGTGCCCAGGAGCAGCCTCAGTGTCCAAGGAGCT
>NW_010428865.1:344-11843 GCF_000710305.1 Buceros rhinoceros silvestris | reverse complement strand
TCTGTAGCAACGCGGACGAGATAGAGAGAAGGGCAGAGACAGCAGAGGGGAGAAAGCAAGATGGCAAAAATGGCATCGAGTCTTCTCAGCGCACCCCCTTTTATGACTTCCTTCAAGGAGGCGTGTTCTCCTTCCCGGAAGCTTGGGAGAACCACAGCTCTCTGGGAAGAAGAAAGCCGGACAACATGAGAGCATCCGGTTCCTCCATGTTGAACCCAGGACACCTGGTTACCAGTATATTTCAGAAAGATTTTCTGATTGACAATAAAAGCACAGGTTTTTAGCCTTTTCCTGTGGAAGAGGTGGGCAAGAGGACATTATTAACTGTCTCTCCCTCTTCTGCCCAGCCACATGTTTTCACATAACTTAAATGAACCAGTATCTTTGAGGCCGCTCTCCCTTTTGGATTGGATTGACAACGGACAGTAATGTCAAAAATTAATGGGAAGGAGTGAGGAAAGAGGATGCAGACACACACAGAGGCAGAATGGTCACGTGTGTCCCAGTCTCCCTAGGAAAATTCTCTAAAATAACTACGTGAAGCGTAAGCTTTACTGAAAATTTTTCTAGTCTCATCTCCCTCTTATGCTCTCCTTTTTAGAAGAATGTAAAGGCCAAAAGCTATTAAATGGCTATATTTGTCTATAAGGATCTCAAGCTTTTTTCTTTTCTCCCTCAATGCATGCTGCAAAGATCCTTTCACAGGGAACCAGCATGCGCAAACCTTGTCACCTCCTGTTGTGGTCCAGGACATTGGAGCCTGTACAATGCAGAGCATCAACTCATGGCAAGAATACTTCATTTGCTTTCTTTTCAGTTCCTTACTGATTGAGAGGGATAACTAAATAGAAATTTCGCCTAAGAATATCAGCTGAAAAATAGATTAGATAATCAGGCCAAAGCAGCTAGATGTATTAGCTGTGTATTCCAGTTTGTTGCTTGGCTTTTTTCCCTCCAAAGCCATTATTTTCTGTGTCTTATATAAATAGCTATTATCATGAGACTAACTTCACTTAAAACACACAGCTGTTAATAATACCAAAGATGAAGGAGCCCTTTCTGCTGGCTTTCAGATGTTTGAGGGGTTTGAAGCTATTCTGTTCTCACTGAGTCAGTAGCTCTTTGCCAAGAGCTTTTGAAATTCCCCAGTTCTCTCCCGCCTTTTTTCTAACCAGCACCTTTTTCACAACAATATTAAGCAGCACATTCTGATCATCAGTATGTACGCCCACACAGAATAGCACTGTCCTACCTGCTCACACATAAGTTTATATTTATTTTGCTATTCTGCCAATCTTTATTCTCCCAGCAACCTTCCTTTCCACAATTCGAATGAGTCATGGGATAATGCAATTGCTTGTAGTTTAAGCAGTTTTCCTACATACTTGTTGAAAATGGTTTCCTTAGAGCCACACCAAAGGCAGTGGCTTTAAGTACTTTCTAAATAGGGCATTAAGAACTACTTCTTTAGATGTCTCTTCATTTAGCAGCTGAAGTATTCCAGCTCCATAATGTCTTTTAGTTCTCACCTAAATCTATAAAATGTGGTGTATCCTGTTTCAGGACTGTCAAGAAATGCTCTTCAGCCATGTGGCCTCTCAGACTGCACATCTCTTAATTTTGCACAGATCCAAATAACAGCCCTGCTGTGAACATCCCTACAGGGCCCACAGTATGTCTGTGCAGTGCATTGTTTCCTCTAGCTCTTTGTTTTTTCTTCATGGCAGGACTATCAAAACACAAAGCTTCTTTATGGCTGCAGGGTTTGACACTGCTAACAGATTTTGACATTTTGCTAAAGTTTGTTAAACTCAAATGATTTTGATAATACATTATAGAAACAAGACAAATCACTTACCCCAGCATAACCCTTCCCCTTTCTTCATCTAAGATTTATATTAATTGTTTAGAAAAATAAGATAATCTTGTTAAATAAATCTACTCTTATTAAATCAGAAAACAGGGAAAAAAGACATTTTTAGAAGCACACTGGTGATTCCACAGGGACCACAAACATATTAAACAGTTCATTCTATCCATGTGGATTTTTAGGCTCTTAAAACTATTCCTATTTGATTTAACTCAGGCCAATTAACTCTAGAGACAATCATGATCTTCTGCTGCTTTCTTTCTGCTTTCTACAGTTGAGAATTCTCCAAAGTTATTAAAATTTCAATCTGTTCTTATGCAATGTCCCAAGGAAAGTTGTGGAAGCTTTGGCACAATCCTTTTCATAAGTGGGGAGGTGTGCAGAAGGTTCAACTGTTTATGAGAGTGGAGGGACAATAAGTACACAGCAGCATCAGCATCAAGTTTTAGTGTAAATGAGCTCAAAACCAGGATTTGGGCCACTACACCTTGTCATTGCTTGAGGAAGCTCAGTGGCTGTGACTTAGTGTGGCTCAGTGGAAGAAGTATGGCACTGAGAGTCAGGAGACCTGGGTTCTCTTTCTGCATTTTCTTTGCTCAAGTGGCTTTAGTTGCTTCTGTTTCTGTCTCACGTCCTCTCTGCCTGTTTGGATTTGTGCACCCAGTAAGCTCTTTGAAGCAGAGGCACACTGATGGTTACAGCAAGGCATAGTTTCAGAAGAGAGACATCCTGCACAGTAATACTCTTGTTAATCCTGTTCCACTTATTACAGGAGCTAAAAAAACAGCACCAAAGGATGCCAATACCAAGAACTGTGATTTTTACCTTATAGCTGTCTCTTAAATCTAGCTCAAAGACAAACAGTGGAAATTAGAAAGATGTTTCTTCACAGGCAAAATTTCACCTTCTGAAATCTTCGGTCATGTGAGCATCCGATGGAGATTCCCTGTCACAA
This sequence comes from Buceros rhinoceros silvestris, assembly GCF_000710305.1. Lineage (NCBI taxonomy): Eukaryota > Metazoa > Chordata > Aves > Bucerotiformes > Bucerotidae > Buceros > Buceros rhinoceros. The sequence goes on along the minus strand of NW_010428865.1, from coordinate 9,018 downwards.
ATAAAGAGTTGTTTCTCTTGTTCCTGAGTCTGGGTGAGACTTAGATGCCTGGGCAGTGATGTCTCAGGATGCACCTCTGTGTTCACTTGAGACCCCAAGAATTCTCCTGGAAAAGGTTTTTTGGGAAATTCTTTCCCTGGACTTTACAGACATGACCATGGCAGAACTAGTCACTGCAATTGCACTGCCCTCCTACATGGGTTTGACAAAAGCCTCAACCTGTAGCAGGGACAGCACAGAAGCTACTCCAAATCCATTAGCTCTGGATGATGTCTGTTTTGGCATTTGGGATACTTTGATCTCATTATGAGGTGTTCAGCTCTCCCCATTAACAGGTCTCCTGCCTACATAGAGACCTGAGCACTAGCTGAAGTCTTCAGTATTTCAACACCCTGAAGTCAAGCACTTAGGCTATCATCTATAAGTGGTTTTCCCATCTCATTTGGATGTCGTTAGGAGTAAAAGCTTTTAAGATATGGCATGTGTCCCATCTACAGTAACATGAATGCCGTACACATAATGGATACCAGCTGTTCCAGAGACAATAAGTCTTGACATACGATGCTCCACTCATCAAGGCTGCCATGAGGGAATACAATAAGTCTTGGGGAAGACAATAAGTCTTGATATAGGTAGTAGAGTTGAGGCTGTGACAATAGAAGACAAGAAGTCTTGAATTACGCTCAAACAGCTTGTGAGATCTCCTGACTCTCATCAGAAGGCAAAAGCTCTCCCTATTTTTTCTTTTTCCAGCAAGCAGCAAGCAAGTTCAAGCTCACTCAAGCTCAAGCTTAAGCACTCTTAAGTCCAAAAAAACTCAAGCTCACACAGCACCACACACACACAGCACTAGCACCACAGCATCATAGGAGCAAACATTATTTTTCCCAGGTCCCTTTTATACTAGTTTTCTAACTCTACAGGCTAGCATACAATTCGTTATCACTGTTGGAGAGAGGCCTGAGACTCTTTTCATCTTCTTGTTTACTATCCTTGGTTCTTTTCTCAAGCATGCTCGGCCAGGCACACAGTGACCTGTGTGCATTCAGTCACTATCACATACTGCTCGGTTAACATCCAAGCATTCCACATTCTTTCTACTTCTGCTTCCTTATCTCGATGTTCTCATTGGGCCGTCATTCCTCTGTCTTAGATATCTATCCTACAAGCCTTTGCTTTGTTTCCAAAACATATCTTTAAAGGTTATTATTTGCAAAGCCACCTGCAGCTCTTAAAACAAGCAATTTCTTTAATTCTTTCAGTTATTAAAAGCAAAGCCATCTATATGGTCTAATATAGCATCTACTACAAACAGTGTCTTGAAGATTATTAATAGAAAAAGCCATCCGTGATGATCAATGCAAGAGCCAGATGATTCAGCATCCTGCTACAACCAGCAGACAGGAGCTCTTTGTTCAAAGCATTGCTAAGCTGGAAAGTAATATGTCCTATTTTCAGGGGGGTTTATTTTACTCCTCTTAACTACATTGTGCTAGTCACCCTGTAATAAGGCCAAATTAAATACTAGTATAAACCTTCAGATACCTCCTTTTTTACAATAGCTACTGAATTAATCTCTTTTTTATGCTGTCACCTTCTTAGCTCAAGCCTCTTTTATTATTTTGGAAAATGGCAATTTAAAGAAGACATCTAATTTTTAATTGCTATTTAAAGCCAGATGATGAGCTTGAAGATGACACATACATCAAGGCTTACTCAGTGTTTCCACACAGGCTACACTAGCAAAGAAGCCATTCGTACAATGAAAAGTAGCTATACCACTGCATTGGACTCACATGAAAGAGTGATGTGGGTTTTATTTGGCACAGTGTATTCAGATGTTGGCTAGAACCACCAGGAAATCTCAGAACAAATGTTAATGCCCACATACATATTCACTTATTCAACAGGACTGCAAGCCCAATTAATGGAAGCAGGCAGAGGCATCAACAAGGTGGAGATCTGGCCCCAGTGCCACAAGTCACCATTCACAGCAAGGTTGTGTGGGATGGGCGTGTAATAACTGAAGGATACAGTAAGCCAGCATTGAGTACCTGCATGCCCATGGCAGGAGGAAGCAGGGAGGCGGAGTGCGTCAGACACCTCTGAGTCACTGTGCCTCCTGGGCCAGTCCCCTGGGGTGCAGCTTTCAATCACTGGGACCTAACTTTTAGTCGTCAAACAGAAGTGATGCCTGAGCCTAGCCAAGACAGGCACCTGAAGTCAAGATGCAGTCAAAGTGGAGTTATGGGTAAACAAAACCCAGCTGAAGTTCAAATAACTACACCTCAACATAAACCAATGGAATATCTATGCCATTTTTCATCCTTCCTCTTTTAATACTTCTGTGATGGATGTAGAGCTAAGATGATGTGTATGTTAAAAAAAATGCTGGAAGTAGAAACATGTCGTAGATAAGCAAGTTTCAGCAGAGCTACATGGGGAGGCAGCACATACTGTAGATTAATTTTATAAGCACTTTAATGCACAGGTGATACAGATGCATTCATGTACTTCATGGACAAAAATTAATTAACTGGTATGGGGACAGTGTTAGGGAGAAGCTAACACCTCTAGTTCTAACAGATCAGTGCAGCTATTAATTGAAAAGATGCTCATCTTCTGCAATCATTTCCTATATTTCTATTCCTACACATTCCCTGTTCTCTGCGACATCATTGAAGAGAACGAGGACTTTGAGGCTACATACTACAATCAGGAAGAAAAGTATGACTGCTTAATTGCAGTATGGATTTTTTTTTTTCTGATGTAACTCGTGTCAGTAATGTCAAGGTTCTGGACCTGACTATCCTGCAGTAGATTTTAAATACCTGATTTTGTACACTGTGTGTTTCTTTGCACACAAGCTCTCCAAAATACTACATTCTTCTCCTTTCACCTGCAACTGGTGGAGTTGCTCTGTCTATGGACTCTGCAACCTTCACCTCATTAACCTTATTTAGTGATCAAGAAGCACATTGCAGCTTTGAAGATGACAAGACCAGCTCTTTGATGGGTCCTCCTTGAGAAAAAAATCAAGCTAGAGAAGGGATTTTCTGGTGCTCTGTGTTGCTAAAAGTATCCCTTGAAGATACTTCCAAGTGTTACAAATTAAGGAAGAGCCAACTAGTCATTTTGCAAATGGATGGACCAATATAAAGTTGTTGCAGTCCCACAGGCAGGGTCAATGTAAAGACAGCTACCTTCACTGCAGCTATTGATAAAGGTTGCTTGAACTTCTTTGATTAGCCTTTTGCTGGCATTCTTTTGAGAGTTCACAGACCTTCCTACTCCACAAGAGAGCTGTAGAAACAATAATCTCTAGGTAGCGGATCATAATGAACAGTAGGAAACTTAAGTTTTAAGGTATTCCTGAATGTGACTCTTGGATGTTTCGATAAAGTAGCTTTGAAGTTTATTTATGCTTAAAATTATTTGTCCTAACATCGAATACAGACATTCATTTTTCTTTGAAGTCCGTTTAAATTTTAAATTATTACTTTAACAAAATGTCTCCAGCGTACAGGGGAAAACATAAAATTAACAGAGAATGTGCAAGAGAAAGCTAGTTTCACAGCACAAGCATATGGTAAATACTAGCTTCCTCTGGGTCAAGTTTTGGCTGATATAGAAGGGTGCAGAGGATGTTCTTCTTTCAATGTGTGCGCAATACTCCATCACTATTAAGATAAACTCTGTGAATTTGTAGGACAGAAAAAACAAAGTCTACAAGCAGTACAGCGTAAATGGGAACTCTTGACACTGAGATCTGCATGCATGAATGAAGAAGGCAAATTTGACTGGACTGAGCCTTTATTTTTCTCTTTCTTCAGTTTGACGGTTGTTTCTTTGAAGTAACATTAGCAAAACCAATTCGAAGCTCAGCTCTGTGTACACAGCACTGCTATTTCTTTGCAGCTACTTTTGTTGTAATAAAAAAAAAGACCTTTTACCTTGATACACTGCTTTTCATCTTCAAAGCATTTTCACAAATACACTCTAGCTAATCTGAACACCCCTTTAACGTAGTTAAGGTTGATTGTCATCATGATTATGACTTTACGGGTGAGACATTGTTTAAATTACTTAAATGCAGAAAAGTATTTGATGTCAGAAAAGGGATTAAAACTCAAGGGTCACTGTGTCCTAATTATCTGCCCACAACATTAGACCTTCTTCTCCCAACCTTAGTTTGCACTGTGAAGAATTAACTTCTTATACATTGACTGTTTTCTATATTTAACCAAATAAAATGCTTCTTATGCAAACGAGAATGTTTCCATTCATTTGGCCAAGATTTCACAAATCTGTGTCAGGCATACCGCCAAAACTGTCAGATAGCTGCATGGACCTTAACTCATCAGACCTTCCCATCAGTACGTCTAAAAAGGATGGGGTTTTCAGGTACTGACTGCATGTGGACTTTGACCATGATTCCCTCAAGGCATAAAAGACAACAACATTTTACATTTAAATTTGAAGGGTCTTAATCTGGAACATAAATTACTTATTTTCATCTAAAGGTTCTTCTGCATTTTCTGAGTGGTGTAAGGAGTAAAAGAGACTTGGTTCTTACACATTATTTTAACTTCACCACCATTATGGTGGTGGTTTTGGTGGGGTGGTGTTCGATTACCTGCTTCTGATTTCAAATGGCTGCTGTAGACAGGAGACTACTCGCAATGATAAATGCTGCTTTAAGAACTTTCAGGTTGCATTTTACTGATAAACAGTCACTGATCTGGATTCCTCCTCTCGGTCCTTTAACAGGAATTTAATTTTAAACTATCGAGTTACCAAAAGCATATTGTCTACAGGAATGAAAGCATTTAAAAATGTTTATTTCACAAAGCATTATTTCTTACTTGTTATTGAACAGTTAAATCATTTGGAAGGCTGAAATGCATATATATGGCTCGACCTAGGTTATAAGCTGGTGTAGGTAATGGGAATTCACTAGCTCTTGGTGTTCAGTGAGCTCACTTGAAGAAGTGCAAAACTGCACGTTGTCACAGGTTTACCTTACTAGTTAACTGCTAAAATGAAATTAGCACTGTATTAAATTTGAAAAGGTACTTAGTTTGTCTGCAAGAATAGTTTTTCAGCTCCTTTTTCTGATTCCAAGTATAAGCTGTGCACCCATTCTCTGGAATGTGACAAAAACAGTGGCTCAGACTAGACAACTTCATAAACCCAATCTAATGAAGCTTCTTTTGAGCTTCCAGCTCAACAATTCTTGAAGTACCTATGTCATTAACAATTCACCAAGAGCAGGTTTTTCTTCTTGCTGTTCTGTGTTCAGATTTACTCTGGATGAATACAGAAGCGTAGAATTGTTTAGGATGGAAAAGACCCTTAGAATCATAGAGTCCAGCTGTTAACCCAGCACTGCCAAGTCACCACTAAACCACGTCCTTCAGCTCCACATCTACGTTTCTTTTAAATAACCCCAGAGATGGGGACTCCACCACCTCCCTGGACAGCCTGTTCCAGTGCTTGACAACCCCTTCAGGCAAGAAATTTTTTCCTAACATCCAGTCTAAACCTCCCCTGGTCCAACTCTCCCCTTGTCCTATCACTTGTTACTTGGGAGAACGGAGCGACCCGCACCACACTACAACCTCCTTTCAGGCAGTTGCAGAGAGCGATAAGGTCTCCTCTGAGCCTCCTTTTCGCCAGACTAAACAACCTCAGTGCCCTCAGCCACTCCTCATAACCCTTGTGCTCTAGACCCTTCGCCGGCTTCACTGACTTTCTCTGGACAAGTTCCAACACCTTAATGTCCTTCTTGATCTGAGGGGCCCAAAACTGGACACAGTATTCGAGGTGCAGCCTCACCAGCACCGAGTACAGAGGGATAATCACTGCACTCCTTCTGCTGGCCACACTATTGCTGATACAAGGCTGGAAATATATAGAACTTTATATAGAGTAACACTCCTACTAAATACATATAGTATAGAGCATCTATAAGCATGAAGCTGCAGTGCTGGTGCCTCTCCAGATGGCTACAGTATCAAACTCCCATGGGAGCACCCTGTGCAGGAACAGCCAGTGCAAGTTTTAAACGGGACTAAGAAAGGACTCTTGTAATTAACGGGCCCTGAGAGTTCAAACTGTGAATGTTTTCGTTTCCACATTATTTAAACAAAGTGAGCTCTCATATTCAAAAAGAAGCGAAAAATAGAACCAGAAAAGCAAACAGATTGCACGTACTTGTAGTTTAAGATGAGCACCGAGAACAAAACTGACAAGGGCTTTTTATAAGCAATTTAGCAGAGGAAAATTACAGTAGAATTAAACAGAAGGAACTGCCAAGAATTATTCCCCTGAAGATTCTGTGCACTGAAAGTAGAACATATACTTTCAATAGCAAGGCCAAGCTAGAATGAAAAAATAGGGTAAATTTCAATCAGTGTGGTATTGTGGCTATAATGCACCATGCTGAGGAAGTTAACCCGTAACTTCACTCATGTAATTTTCTCCCTTTATTAAACTATAATCTTCAAAGGTCTGTTTCTGATTAGTATAGGCTCACATTTTGAACTGCAGTGAGAAAACTTCAGCCTCTGCAACAAACATCTCAGCTGCCTATGTGGATCTCCAGCATACCCTGAAGACACAAGGAAAAAGGGTTTAGAGCTGCATAGAAAGCAAATTCCAGCTGAAATTACAAGTTCAGTGCTGGCTGCTACTCCCTTAGGTTACCAGGAATACCCTTTTTCTGGCATATGGTGAACTGCCTCACAGATTTCTCAGCTGTGATAAAATGTAGGACACATGTTCAGCAATGAGCTCGAGTCTGCATTTACTAGCAGATATGCAACATTTTTTAACAGACAGGTAGCACTGTGTAGCAGGTGAGAATATCACCTCTGGATGGCTGAGGTCTCTCCAATTGCTCAAGTTTGTTTAAAGAAAATCCATAACCAATGCTTCTAAAAATAAGTACTTCCATTTAACAAGACACTAGTTATTTTTGAAAGCTCTGTATTTGATATTTATACCTATCTATAGTAATAAAATCATAAATATATCAAAACTACTGACATTTCTCAAAATGTAACATCATATTATGGTTAAAAAAATGTACTGCTTAAATGTATAGACTTGTGACAACAAGAAAAGTACCACAAATAGGAAAATTGTTATTATTAATATATAACAATATAGTGTTTACCTTTTCACATCACTTAAAGCCATATGCAGCTTGGACAGCTAAATTTTTGTACTTTCTATGTACATGTACTTCAGAAAGAAAATAAAACTCTTTCTTTGTTTCAAAAAAAAAAAAAGCTCCAGTTTCTTCTCAGAATTGTTTTTGGACATTGAAAAGACCACCCTTAATTCAAACCATTAAACCTCTCAATTAATTTTTTTTTTTAGTTGAAAGCAAACCTCTTCCACTTAGTTACAAACACTAAAAATTAGGAATTTTTACATAAGTTAGAACTGGAATTTTGGCCTCGTTTTGCCATTTCTTGCAGTCCAAGACTATTCAGTACTTTTCACCTCATGTCACTCTTCTACAGCGTGCACCAGGGACTCCACGGCGCTGTTTAGTTCCATTCGCTATTGACAAATCACGGAACTTGGGCAGGAGGGAACTCAAATAACCCATAGTGTCCTCAGGAATATGGTAGGTGGTCCGGCTGAAATATAGACCATCTCAAAGAGTTTTCAGGGAGACCAGGCCCATATTTAGCAATTTTAACACATGCTCACACATCGAAGTAGGCAAATTGTTTCTATTACACCATGACACTTGTGCAATAGTATTTTCTGGAACTGCAGCATAACTTAGAATATAATTTCTATACCACTAGCTGCAGCATTGCCCTGTTTAGATGCAGTCAGTGTCACAGCATACTCCTGGAGAGTCGCACGTAACTGTGGACATCAGAAGTATTAAAAAGAAAGCAGGATGGGTACCCTGACTGCGATTTCAAGAGGTATTTACACATAGCAGCATTCTCATGGACTTGATAACAGTACTTCCAAGATGAAAGCTTTTTAAAAAGTATTAAAGCCTTCGCTGAAGTTACATTTCAAGGATGTAATAACATTTCAGGGCTTACGGACCAGATGATAGCGATGTTCCACAAGCACACTGCGGGTATCCTGCTGAGGACACTGGTGAAGCATAGGAACAACATATTAATAGCAATGTTCGGAAGTAATGGCATGGAAAGCTACACTTCTGGAAAGGAGGCATCCTGGGGGAAAAAAAAGGCGGCGGGGGCGGGGGGGGGCAGTTATGTCGTATGCTGTTGTTCCATGGAATCAAACTCCACAACCTGGGTAGGTTGTAAAGCCAGTGTGTTTTATTCAGCTCTGCAGTGCTGAAGGTGCGGCCGGGAAGGGGTTTCCCTTTTAACACGCCCGCACCCCGATCGGCAGTGAAGGACTCTTATTTAAAGCAGCAAAGCATACCTATTCAAAAGGTTTCCTTATCGCCTGATACATATGCACAACCTGTCCCTCTTCCTATGTTAATTAGGTCTCCTCCCCTCGGCGCATGCGTAGTGTGCTCTGGTGGTCGTCTCTTGGTGGTCGTGGGGAGGAAGCAAGAGTCTTTCAGAGTCATCGGGTTTGGCCTTTTGACCTCGGGTCCATTGCTCGTGCCCAGTGGTCAGTGGGACTGGTGATAAACCGTCTGCCTGCTCGGGCCCCC
>NW_010428865.1:0-261 GCF_000710305.1 Buceros rhinoceros silvestris | reverse complement strand
CCTCTGTTTGCCTCGCCCTGCGTCAATTTTTATCTGTTTCATGCCACTTTTACAAAGTTGCACTGCTTTTGCAAAGCTGACAGGTTGCAAGCCTAGCAAGCTACACATTTTTACCCAGAAAGTTATAAAATCATCTAAATATGAAAAAAATCTACTGAAGCCCCTACATCACTGTGACACAAAATACGGTACACCACATTTTACTCCAAGACCCTGTTCCGTATCGCGTGTTCCTAATCCATTTCCTGGAGAATTCCAGCC